>NC_079194.1:55743497-56043497 GCF_029499605.1 Hyla sarda
AGCGGTGTTTCCCAACCAGGTTGCCTTCAGCTGTTACAAAACTACAACTCCCAGCATGCCCGGACAGCCGTTGGCTGTCCGGGCATGCTGGGAGTTGTAGTTTTGCAACAGCTGGAGGCACCTTGTTTCGGAAGCACGGCCCTATAGTGTCAGATTTCCTGACTAAACGTGGTGTGGACCCAACCTATGACAGGATCTCCGCCAAAGCTGTCACATACAGAACGTACATGACTGTATACTACACGACATGGCACATAATGCCCCGACTAACATCTCTGGAGGCAATTCTACTATTCTGCGGTGGAGTGAATGTCTTATATACAGCAAGTCCTTCAGAGAAATCCATAAGAGCGTCTATGGTCATACACAGCTCCGGAGGACTACCTCACTTTTCTACTTTTTTACATATTTTTTTCCAAGTGAAAGGTAGCGGACCACTAAACAGTGCATCATTGTAATAAACCAGTGGTCCCCAAACTGTGGCCCTCCAGATGTTGCAAAACTACAATTCCCAGCATGCCTGGACAGCCGTAGGCTGTCCAGGCATGCTGGGAATTGCAGTTTTGCAACATCTGGAGGGCCACAGTTTGGGGACCACTGTAATAAACAGTGCCCCATTCTAATATACAGGGCTCCTCGTTGTAATAAACAGTGCCCCATTCTAATATACAGGTCTCCTCGTTGTAATAAACAGAGCCCCATTCTAATATACAGGGCTCCCCATTGTAATAAACAGAGCCCCATTCTAATATACAGGGCTCCTCGTTGTAATAAACAGTGCCCCATTCTAATATACAGGGGTCCCCGTTGTAATAAACAGTGCCCCATTCTAATATACAGGGCTCCTCATTGTAATAAACAGTGCCCCATTCTAATATACAGGGCTCCTCGTTGTAATAAACAGTGCCCCATTCTAATATACAGGGCTCCTCATTGTAATAAACAGTGCCCCATTCTAATATACAGGGCTCCTCGTTGTAATAAACAGTGCCCCATTCTAATATACAGGGCTCCTCGTTGTAATAAACAGAGCCCCATTCTAATATACAGGCCTCCTCATTGTAATAAACAGTGCCCCATTCTAATATACAGGCCTCCTCATTGTAATAAACAGTGCCCCATTCTAATATACAGGGCTCCCCATTGTAATAAACAGAGCCCCATTCTAATATACAGGGCTCCTCGTTGTAATAAACAGTGCCCCATTCTAATATACAGGGGTCCCCATTGTAATAAACAGTGCCCCATTCTAATATACAGGGCTCCTCATTGTAATAAACAGTGCCCCATTCTAATATACAGGGCTCCTCGTTGTAATAAACAGTGCCCCATTCTAATATATAGGACTCCTCGTTGTAATAAACAGTGCCCCATTCTAATATACAGGGCTCCTCATTGTAATAAACAGTGCCCCATTCTAATATACAGGGCTCCTCATTGTAATAAACAGAGCCCCATTCTAATATACAGGGCTCCTCGTTGTAATAAACAGTGCCCCATTCTAATATACAGGGCTCCTTGTAATAAACAGTGCCCCATTCTAATATACAGGGCTCCTCATTGTAATAAACAGAGCCCCATTCTAATATACAGGGCTCCCCATTGTAATAAGCAGAGCCCCATTCTAATATATAGGGCTCCTGTTGTAATAAACAGATCCCCATTCTAATATACAGGGCTCCCCATTGTAATAAACAGAGCCCCATTCTAATATATAGGGCTCCTGTTGTAATAAACAGAGCCCCATTCTAATATACAGGGCTCCGCATTGTAAAAAACAGAGCCCCATTCTAATATACAGGCCTCCTCATTGTAATAAACAGAGCCCCATTCTAATATACAGGCCTCCTCATTGTAATAAACAGAGCCCCATTCTAATATACAGGGCTCCTCGTTGTAATAAACAGTGCCCCATTCTAATATACAGGGCTCCTCATTGTAATAAACAGTGCCCCATTCTAATATACAGGGCTCCTCGTTGTAATAAACAGTGCCCCATTCTAATATACAGGGCTCCTCATTGTAATAAACAGAGCCCCATTCTAATATACAGGGCTCCTCATTGTAATAAACAGTGCCCCATTCTAATATATAGGGCTCCTCATTGTAATAAACAGAGCCCCATTCTAATATACAGGGCTCCCCATTGTAATAAGCAGAGCCCCATTCTAATATATAGGGCTCCTGTTGTAATAAACAGAGCCCCATTCTAATATACAGGGCTCCCCATTGTAATAAACAGAGCCCCATTCTAATATATAGGGCTCCTGTTGTAATAAACAGAGCCCCATTCTAATATACAGGGCTCCGCATTGTAAAAAACAGAGCCCCATTCTAATATACAGGCCTCCTCATTGTAATAAACAGAGCCCCATTCTAATATACAGGCCTCCTCATTGTAATAAACAGAGCCCCATTCTAATATACAGGGCTCCTCGTTGTAATAAACAGTGCCCCATTCTAATATACAGGGCTCCTCGTTGTAATAAACAGTGCCCCATTCTAATATACAGGGCTCCTCATTGTAATAAACAGTGCCCCATTCTAATATACAGGGCTCCTCGTTGTAATAAACAGTGCCCCATTCTAATATACAGGGCTCCTCGTTGTAATAAACAGAGCCCCATTCTAATATACAGGGCTCCCCATTGTAATAAACAGAGCCCCATTCTAATATACAGGGCTCCTCGTTGTAATAAACAGTGCCCCATTCTAATATACAGGGGTCCCCATTGTAATAAACAGTGCCCCATTCTAATATACAGAGCTCCTCATTGTAATAAACAGTGCCCCATTCTAATATACAGGGCTCCTCGTTGTAATAAACAGTGCCCCATTCTAATATATAGGACTCCTTGTTGTAATAAACAGTGCCCCATTCTAATGTACAGGGCTCCTCATTGTAATAAACAGTGCCCCATTCTAATATACAGGGCTCCTCATTGTAATAAACAGAGCCCCATTCTAATATACAGGGCTCCTCGTTGTAATAAACAGTGCCCCATTCTAATATACAGGGCTCCTTGTAATAAACAGTGCCCCATTCTAATATACAGGGCTCCTCATTGTAATAAACAGTGCCCCATTCTAATATACAGGGCTCCTCATTGTAATAAACAGTGCCCCATTCTAATATATAGGGCTCCTCATTGTAATAAACAGAGCCCCATTCTAATATACAGGGCTCCCCATTGTAATAAGCAGAGCCCCATTCTAATATATAGGGCTCCTGTTGTAATAAACAGAGCCCCATTCTAATATACAGGGCTCCCCATTGTAATAAACAGAGCCCCATTCTAATATATAGGGCTCCTGTTGTAATAAACAGAGCCCCATTCTAATATACAGGGCTCCGCATTGTAAAAAACAGAGCCCCATTCTAATATACAGGCCTCCTCATTGTAATAAACAGAGCCCCATTCTAATATACAGGCCTCCTCATTGTAATAAACAGAGCCCCATTCTAATATACAGGGCTCCCCATTGTAATAAACAGTGCCCCATTCTAATATACAGGGCTCCTCATTGTAATAAACAGTGCCCCATTCTAATATACAGGGCTCCTCATTGTAATAAACAGAGCCCCATTCTAATACACAGGACTCCTCATTGTAATAAACAGAGCCCCATTCTAATATACAGGGCTCCTCGTTGTAATAAACAGTGCCCCATTCTAATATATAGGACTCCTCGTTGTAATAAACAGTGCCCCATTCTAATATACAGGGCTCCTCGTTTTAATAAACAGTGCCCCATTCTAATATATAGGGCTCCTCATTGTAATAAACAGAGCCCCATTCTAATATATAGGGCTCCTGTTGTAATAAACAGAGCCCCATTCTAATATACAGGGCTCCGCATTGTAAAAAACAGAGCCCCATTCTAATATACAGGCCTCCTCATTGTAATAAACAGAGCCCCATTCTAATATACAGGCCTCCTCATTGTAATAAACAGAGCCCCATTCTAATATACAGGGCTCCCCATTGTAATAAACAGTGCCCCATTCTAATATACAGGGCTCCCCATTGTAATAAACAGAGCCCCATTCTAATATACAGGGCTCCTCATTGTAATAAACAGAGCCCCATTCTAATATACAGGGCTCCTCATTGTAATAAACAGAGCCCCATTCTAATATACAGGGCTCCTCGTTGTAGTAAACAGTGCCCCATTCTAATATACAGGGCTCCTTGTAATAAACAGAGCCCCATTCTAATATACAGAGCTCCTCATTGTAATAAACAGTGCCCCATTCTAATATACAGGGCTCCTCGTTGTAATAAACAGTGCCCCATTCTAATATATAGGACTCCTCGTTGTAATAAACAGTGCCCCATTCTAATATACAGGGCTCCTCGTTGTAATAAACAGTGCCCCATTCTAATATATAGGACTCCTCGTTGTAATAAACAGTGCCCCATTCTAATGTACAGGGCTCCTCATTGTAATAAACAGTGCCCCATTCTAATATACAGGGCTCCTCATTGTAATAAACAGTGCCCCATTCTAATATACAGGGCTCCTCATTGTAATAAACAGTGCCCCATTCTAATATATAGGGCTCCTCATTGTAATAAACAGAGCCCCATTCTAATATACAGGGCTCCCCATTGTAATAAGCAGAGCCCCATTCTAATATACAGGGCTCCGCATTGTAAAAAACAGAGCCCCATTCTAATATACAGGCCTCCTCATTGTAATAAACAGAGCCCCATTCTAATATACAGGCCTCCTCATTGTAATAAACAGAGCCCCATTCTAATATACAGGGCTCCCCATTGTAATAAACAGTGCCCCATTCTAATATACAGGGCTCCTCATTGTAATAAACAGTGCCCCATTCTAATATACAGGGCTCCTCATTGTAATAAACAGAGCCCCATTCTAATACACAGGACTCCTCATTGTAATAAACAGAGCCCCATTCTAATATACAGGGCTCCTCGTTGTAATAAACAGTGCCCCATTCTAATATATAGGACTCCTCGTTGTAATAAACAGTGCCCCATTCTAATATACAGGGCTCCTCGTTGTAATAAACAGTGCCCCATTCTAATATATAGGGCTCCTCATTGTAATAAACAGAGCCCCATTCTAATATATAGGGCTCCTGTTGTAATAAACAGAGCCCCATTCTAATATACAGGGCTCCGCATTGTAAAAAACAGAGCCCCATTCTAATATACAGGCCTCCTCATTGTAATAAACAGAGCCCCATTCTAATATACAGGCCTCCTCATTGTAATAAACAGAGCCCCATTCTAATATACAGGGCTCCCCATTGTAATAAACAGTGCCCCATTCTAATATACAGGGCTCCCCATTGTAATAAACAGAGCCCCATTCTAATATACAGGGCTCCTCATTGTAATAAACAGAGCCCCATTCTAATATACAGGGCTCCTCGTTGTAATAAACAGTGCCCCATTCTAATATACAGGGCTCCTTGTAATAAACAGTGCCCCATTCTAATATACAGGGCTCCTCATTGTAATAAACAGTGCCCCATTCTAATATACAGGGCTCCTCATTGTAATAAACAGTGCCCCATTCTAATATATAGGGCTCCTCATTGTAATAAACAGAGCCCCATTCTAATATACAGGGCTCCCCATTGTAATAAGCAGAGCCCCATTCTAATATATAGGGCTCCTGTTGTAATAAACAGAGCCCCATTCTAATATACAGGGCTCCTCATTGTAATAAACAGAGCCCCATTCTAATATACAGGGCTCCCCATTGTAATAAGCAGAGCCCCATTCTAATATACAGGGCTCCCCATTGTAATAAACAGAGCCCCATTCTAATATACAGGGCTCCTCGTTGTAATAAACAGTGCCCCATTCTAATATACAGGGCTCCTCGTTGTAATAAACAGTGCCCCATTCTAATATGCAGGACTCCTCACATGTGCTGTAGGTGATCTTCTTCATACATTTCCAGCATTGTCTATGTCCTTTTTCTGCCTTCATATATACAAACACTTTGTAGACATTAAAGGGGTACCCCAGCGATAAACTTTTCATTTATTTATTTATTTATTTGTTTATTTTTATATAATTAATTTAAATTTTTTTTTTTTTTAAATCATGCCAAGCATAAAAAAAATAAATAAATAAAAAACTCTGCTTACCTCTCACCGCTCCCCCTATGGCTGCCCTGGACTCTTCTTTCTAGTTGCCAGTGGTCAACGCATCAGACTGCACCTTAGCTATCCAGTGGCCACTGGCTAGTGATCTCAGTGCGACGTGTTGAGCCCCAGCATCGATCTTCTTCTTGGTGCCGGGGCCACATACCTCACACTGCCTTTTAGCATCTAGATATTTTAGCACCAAAATTGGGAACTTTTGCACTGAAATTGCCGATTTTGGCACCAAACTTGGCAGTTTGGAAAAATCCATTATGGCGGCAACAAAAAAAATTTTGCTACCAAATTAAAAAAATTTTGGTGCAAAAAAAAAATATTAAAGTTGCACGCAAATGAACTCTCACATATTTTCATATTGTCAAAGCAGCACAAGAGACCTTCCAAAATATGAGGAGAAAAAACAAAGTGTAATTAATATCGCTGGAACAGAAATGACAGTAGTTTTTGAATATCTCCCCCACTGCGCGCGTAATTTTGCAGGTGCATGCTAGTAGAGAAAGCCCTCCCCCCCCCCCCCCCCCCCCAATGTCTGCTTAGATTTTGTCCTTGTCCTGTTGTAAGGAAACGGCAAAGCTGTTTTGCGCTCCAGTGGCGGGATTTATTTATACGATGCACGGTATATAGGCTGTTTGTGTTACATTATCACAGGATACGGGGAGAGGAGCCCTCGCTATGGCTTTGTTTGCTGAGGAATATGCCCAATTCTCACAGGTTGTTTTTCGGCACAGCTGGCTCCAAAAAGCTGCAAGATTCCCACAATGCTCGAAAAATAGGAAGGTTCTCGTGATTGCTGTTTCTCTGTGTTACCAGCATGTTCTGTGTCTAGCGGATAAGAGCGGGAGGTGCATGTCCTGTGTCTAGCGGATAAGAGCGGGAGGTGCATGTCCATTGCTTATCGTCTTCTACCTGTAGTGTTGAACCCATGCAAGGTTGGCCAGCATGCTTGTTTATACACTGCTCAAAAAATAAATAAAGGGAACACTTAAACAACACAATGTAACTCCAAGTCAATGACACTTCTGTGAAATCCCACTGTCCACTCAGGAAGCAAAAATGATTGACAATCAATTTCACATGCTGTTGTGCAAATGGAACAGACAACAGGTTGAAATTAAAGGCAATTAACGAGACACCCCCCCAATAAAGGAGTCGTTCTGCAGGTTTTGACCAAAGACTACTTCTCAGTGCCTATGCTTCCTGGCTGATGTTTTGGTCACTTTTGAATTCTGGCGGTGCTTTCACTCTAGTGGTAGCATGAGATGGAGTCTACAACCCACACAAGTGGCTCAGGTAGTGCAGCTCATCCAGGATGGCACATCAATGCGAGCTGTGGCAAGAAGGTTTGCTGTGTCTATCAGCGTAGTGTCCAGAGCATGGAGGCGCTACCAGGAGACAGGCCAGTACATCAGGAGACGTGGAGGAGCCCGTAGGAGGGCAACAACCCAGCAGCAGGACCGCTACCTCCACCTTTGTGCAAGGAGGAGCACTGCCAGAGCCCTGCAAAATGACCTCCAGCAGGCCACAAATGTGCATGTGTCCACTCAAACGGTCAGAAACAGACTCCATGAGGGTGGTATGAGGGCCCGACATCCATAGGTGGGGGTTATGCCAACACCGTGCAGGACGTTTGGTATTTGCCAGAGAACACCAAGATTGGCAAATTCGCCACTGGCGCCCTGTGCTCTTCACAGGTGAAAGCAGGTTCACACTGAGCACATGTGACAGACGTGACAGAGTCTGGAGATGCCGTGGAGAATGCTCTGCTGCCTGCAACATCCTCCAGCATGACCGGTTTGGCGGTGGGTCAGTTATGATGTGGGGTGGCATTTCTTTGGGGGGCCGCACTGCCCTCCATGCCCTTGCCAGAGGTAGCCTGACTGCCATTAGGTACAAAGATGAGATCCTCAGACCCCTTGTGAGACCATATGCTGGTGCGGTTGGCCCTGGGTTCCTCCTAATCCAAGACGATGTTAGACCTCATGTGCCTGGAGTGTGTCAGCAGTTCCTGCAAGAGGAAGGCATTGATGCTATGGACTGGCCGCCCATTCCCCAGACCTGAATCCGATTGAGCACATCTGGGACATCATGTCTCACTCCATCCACCAACCCCATGTTGCACCACAGACGGTCCAGGAGTTGGCGGATGCTTTAGTCCAGGTCTGGGAGGACATCTCTCAGGAGACCATCCACCACCTCATCAGGAGCATGCCCAGGCATTGTAGGGAGGTCATACGGCACGTGGAGGCCACACACACTACTGAGCCTCATTTTGACTTGTTTTAAGGACATTACATAAAGTTGGATCAGCCTGTAGTGTGGTTTTCCACTGTGATTTTGAGTGTGACTCCATATCCAGACCTCCATGGGTTGATAAATTTGATTTCCATTGATAATTTTTGTGTGATTTTGTTGTCAGCACATTCAACTATGTAAAGACAAAAGTATTTTATACGATTAGTTCATTCATTCAGATCTACGATGTGTTATCTTAGTGTTCCCTTTATTTTTTTGAGCAGTGTAGGAGAGTCAAGGGGAAATTACTGTTATTATTGTGATGGGCTGAATTGGGGCAATACACAATTTTTCTGTTTCACACCATTTGTTATATGCTGAGGAAGACCCTTGATGCCCGATAGTGTAACTGAGCAGCTTGATAATAATGTTGGTAAAGCTGAGATTTTTACTACCGGCATGCAGCCAAATAAAGAGATTATATGGGATCCCTAGTAGAGTCACGGGTAATTACACCTATATGTGGAGGAATACCGTGGGGAGCAAGAAACACTCCCAAGAATTTTATGCAATTAGAGTTCCAAGAAAATGGGCAAACAGCCTGTAAAGCTGTGCATTGGGGGCCTAGGTATTAAAGGGGTACTCCAGTGGAAATTTTTTTTTTTTTTTTAATCAACTGGTGCCAGAAAGTTAAACAGATTTGCAAATGACTTCTATTAAAAAAATCTTAATTCTTCCAGTACTAATTAGCCTCTGAATACTACAGAGGAAATTATTTTCTTTTTGGAACACAGTACTCTCTGCTGACATCATGACCACAGTGCTCTCTGCTGACATCTCTGTCCATTTTAGGAACTGTCCAGAGCAGCATATGTTTGCTATGGGGATTTTCTCCAACTCTGGACAGTTCTTAAAATGGACAGAGATGTCAGCAGAGAGCACTGTGGTCATGATGTCAGCAGAGAGCTCTGTGTTCCAAAAAGAAAATAATTTCCTCTGTAATATTCAGCGGCTAATAAGCACTGGAAGGATTAAGATTTTTTAATAGAAGTAATTTACAAATCAGCAGAAACAAAGAGATAGTATGCACTCACCGCTGGTAAGCTGCTACGGGCTCCGAATCCGGGATTACCACAGCATGTATGGAGACGATACGGGGCGCTCAGAGGCTACGCCGGCTGTTTCGGACGTAAGAACGTCCTTCTTCCGGCCTCAAGAGGCCGGAATAAGGATGTTTCTACGTCCAAAACAGCCGGCGTAGCCTCTGAGCACCCCTTATCGTCTCCATACATGCCGTGGTGATCCCGTACTCGGAGCCCGTAGCAGCTTACCAGCGGTGAGTGCATACTATCTCTTTGTTTCTGCATATATTGATACTTTACCTAGTGTGTGCACCCCGCAGGTGCTGAGTACATATTGAAGTGAGTCCGGACACTCCTAAAAGTTACCTCGCGGTATCGTATGTTTGCCTTTTCCACTTATTTGGTTTGCTACCTGGTGTGCTCTCTCTTTCTTGGAGTTTCTAATTTAAAAATCTGTTTAACTTTCTGGCACCAGTTGATTTAAAAAAAAGTTTGCCACCGGAGTACCCCTTTAAGTGGAAAGGCTTGAATCTTTGTAATATTGATGGTATAACCAGAAAGACTATTGTATTTGGTAGCAAGGGAATAAAGGGTGGGTAAGGAGACATGAAGGTTCGTAGGAGAGCGCAAATATCGTAACATTTTTATTTTTTATCCCTGATAAAGACACCTTCACCCATTAAAGTTACAGCCTTATTTTCTTCTTGACTTTGCAGCAATTCTTTTTTTTTTTTACCCAATAATTTCGAGAGCAGTACTGTTTTGCTATTTCATGTGAGGGCTTCTTTTTTTTTTGTAAGTTATGTACAATATATATATATATATATATATATATATATATATATATATTTTTTTTTTTTTTTTTGCTATCACACATTTCTGGAGCCATAACATTTTTATTTTTACCCATCGATGTAGCTTCCTGAGGGCTCGTTTCTGCTGAAAAAGATATCAGTGTACACATTATTAATGGATGAGCCTCTATTCATTCTTTCATGGTAAGGGGTGAATAAGGGAAATTATTTATGGGGTATTATTTTAAGGCATTGTACCATCAGAAAATGACTTATTTAAATCAGGTTTTAATATTAAATATATTTTTATAGAATTTTTAAATATAGTTTAATATATCCTCAATTCTTGCAGTTTCCATTCTGGCAACTGTGCATAACACTAAACTGAGACTTCCTGTTCTACACAGATCATTTCCCAGTAATCTCTTCTTTCTGATCCCAGTCAGTAGCACATGGAAAAGTGACACCAGAATATAGATAACATGGGATCCACCACCACTCACAGCAGAGATCATCCCTATAGAATGAAAAGGTCACAGAGAATACTCAGTAGCATCTACGGTTCAGTAGGTCTTTCTATTGTATCTATGTTCCATGTGTCCTGCTGTTGTTTAAAACTGCTTAGGCATGATGGCTGCCCCCATATAAATGCACAAAAACATTAAAAAAAAAAAATTTCAATCATAAAATAGAAACAGATTTCAGGAAAAATAAATCTAGGTGATATTCCCTTTAGGATGTTCACCATGCTTTATAAATATTTTTTCACTTTTTTGTTTGCATTGCTGTAAATGCAGTAATACAACAAGTTTGAGTTTTTTGTCCTTTCACTGTTGACTTTTTAATTTTGTAATCTATAATCCTGCAGTTGATGCCTCTATAGTTCTTAAAGGAGCCCTTGGGTTCTAAGGTATTATGGCCTATGTCCATCTTTATCTGGAGTTTGTTCACTATTGCCTACAACTTCATTGAGTATGGTTTTCAGACGTGGTTTTAGATTCGGCTACCCCTTGTATTTTTTGGAGGCTGTGTATGCTAACGTTATTGTCCTGGCCTCTATGATCAATGTACCCTAAATGGTGTTTGAGTTTGTTTTAACTCAGTGGTCATTGACTTGAGATTGGTGGAGACAGATGGCATTGTGACCCTCATCTATTATGTTGACCCTTTCTGCTATAAATTGGAGGGTTTGGCTGACCAATGGAATTCCACTGTGACAGGCCTCTCCATTAACAGTATATTCAAAATCTCTTTTGGTTGGAGTAGCATATTGACAAAGGACTGATAGATGGTCTGGGCCTCTAGCTTTAATAAGCTCCTCTCCTAGGGTAGGATTTCTCTAACTTTTTCTACATGAGCCTTAATCAATAGAAGAAAGTGATGCCAGGGCCATACATGATAGACCAAGGGCATGTCAGGGCTTCACAAGATAGACAAAGAGGATGCCAGGGCCTCACAAGATAGACCAAAGGTATGCCAGGGCCTCATAATATAGACCAAGAGGATGCCAGGACCTCACAAGATAGACCAAAGGTATGCCAGCGCCTCATAATATAGACCAAGAGGATGTCAGGACCTCACAAGATAGACCAAAGGTATGCCAGGACCTCACAAGATAGACCAAGGGGATGCCAGAGCCTCACAAGATAGACCAAGAGGATGCCAGGGCCTCACAAGATAGACCAAGGGTATGCCAGGGCCTCACGAGATAGACCAAGGGGAGGGGATGTCAGGGCCTCACAAGATAGACCAAGGGACAGCCAGGGCCTCACATGATAGACCAAGGGCATGCCAGGGCCTCACAAGATAGACCAAGGGTATGCAGGGCCTCACAAGATAGACCAAGGGTATGCCAGAGCCTCACATGATAGACCAATGGCATGCCAGAGCTTCACAAGATAGACCAAGGGTATGCAGGGCCTCACAAGATAGACCAAGGGTATGCAGGGTCTCACAAGATAGACCAAGGGGATGTCAGGGCCTCATAATATAGAACAAGGGACAGGCAGGGCCTCACAAGATAGACCAAGGGGACACCAGGGCTTCACAAGATTTGAAGCTCTCTGCTTGTAAGGAAAATAGACATTCCAAATAAATTATATATCGATTCACATATACAATAAGTCTACTTTATATTAGCATCATAAAGTTGACATGTTTTTACTTTTGGAAGACATCAGAGGGCTTCAAATTTCAGCAGCAATTTTCCAATTTTTCACAAAATTTTTTAAATTGAAAATTTTCAGGGACCAGTTCAGTTTTGAAGTGGATTTGAAGGGCCTTCATATTAGAAATATCCCACATATGACCCCATTATAAAAACTGCAACCACCCAAAGTATTCAAAATGACATTCAAAAAGTTGAACACCCTTTAGGTGTTTCACAGGAATAGCAGCAAAGTAAAGGAAAAAATTCCAAATCTTCATTTTTTACACTCGCATGTTCTTGTAGACCCAGTTTTAGGCTGGGTCCACACTACGTTTTGTCCCATACGGGAGCGCATACGGCAGGAGGGAGCTAAAACCTCGCGCTCCCGTATGTGACCGTATGCGCTCCCGTATGCCATTCACTTCAATGAGCCGACCGGAGTGAAACGTTCGGTCCGGTCGGCTCATTTTTGCGCCGTATGCGCTTTTACAACCGGACCTAAAACCGTGGTTGACCACGGTTTTAGGTCCGGTTGTAAAAGCGCATACGGCGCAAAAATGAGCCGACCGGACCGAACGTTTCACTCCGGTCGGCTCATTGAAGTGAATGGCATACGGGAGCGCATACGGTCACATACGGGAGCGCGAGGTTTTAGCTCCCTCCTGCCGTATGCGCTCCCGTATGGGACAAAACGTAGTGTGGACCCAGCCTTACAAGGGGTAAAGGGAGAGAAATCTTCTTAAAATTTGTAACCCAATTTCTCACAAGTAAGGAAATACCTTATATGTGTATATCAAGTGCTCTGTGGGTGCACTACAAGGCTCAGAATGGAAGGAGCGACAATGGGATTTTGGAGAGTGGGTTTTTCTGAAATGGTTTTTGGGGGGCATGTCACATTTAGGAAGCCCCTATGGTGCCAGAACAGCAAAAAAAAAAAAAAAACACATGGCATACTATTTTAGAAACTACACCCCTCAAGGAACGTAACAAGGGGTCCAGTGAGCCTTAACACCCCACAGGTGTTTGATGACTTTTCGTTGAAGTTGAATGTGTAAATGATTATTTATTTTTCACTAAAATGCTAGTTTTACCCCCAATTTTTTTTTACAAGGGGTAACATGAGAAAATGCCCCCAAAAATGTGTAACCCCATCTCTTCTGAGTATGGAAATGCCCCATGTGTGGACGTCAAGTGCACTACGGGCATGTCGCATTTAGGAAGCTCCAATGGTACCAGAACAGAAAAAAAAAACATGGCATACTATTTTGGAAACTACACCCCTCAATAAACGTAACAAGAGGTCCAGTGAGCCTTAACACCCCACAGGTGTTTGATAAATTTTCATTAATGTGGGATTTTTACACTAAAATGCTGGGGTTACCCCAAATTTTACATTTTCATAAGTGGTTACAGGAGAAATACATTTCTTTGGACTAAGAACATAACTCATATCTGGACTTACAGTGGGGATCAAAAGTTTGGGCACCCCAGGTAAAAATTTGTATTAATGTGCATAAAGAAGCCAAGGAAAGATGGAAAAATCTCCAAAAGGCATCAAATTACAGATTAGACATTCTTATAATATGTCAACAAAAGTTAGATTTTATTTCTATCATTTACACTTTCAAAATAACAGGAAAAAAAATGGCGTCTGCAAAAGTTTGGGCCCCCTGCAGAGTTAATATCTTGTACTGCCCCCTTTGACAAGTATCACAGCTTGTAAATGCTTTTTGTAGCCAGCCAAGAGTCTTTCTATTCTTGTTTGAGGTATCTTTGCCCATTCTTCCTTACAAAAGTCTTCCAGTTCTTTGAGATTTCTGGGCTATCTGTCACGCACTGCTCTTTTAAGGTCTATCCATAGATTTTCAATTATGTTGAGGTCAGGAGATTGTGAAGGCCATGGCAAAACCTTCAGTTTACACCTCTTGATGTAATCCCCTGTGGATTTCAAGGTGTGTTTAGGATCATTATCCATTTGTAGAAGCCATCCTCTCTTTAACTTCAGCTTTTTCACAGATGGCATCAAGTTAGCATCCAAAATTTGCTGAAATTTTATTGAATCAATTTTTCCTTCTACTCGTGAGATGTTCCCTGTGCCACTGGCTGCAATACAACCCCAAAGCATGGTTGATCCACCCCCATGCTTAACAGTTGGACAGAGGTTCTTTTCATTTAATTCTGTTCCCCTTCTTCTCCAAACATACCTGTCACGATGCCGGCTGGCAGGTAGTGGACCCTCTGTGCCAGAGAGGGATTGGCGTGGACCGTGCTAGTGGACCGGTTCTAAGCCACTACTGGTTTTCACCAGAGCCCGCCGCAAAGCGGGATGGTCTTGCTGCGGCGGTAGTGACCAGGTCGTATCCACTAGCAACGGCTCACCTCTCTGGCTGCTGAAGATAGGCGCGGTACAAGGGAGTAGGCAGAAGCAAGGTCGGACGTAGCAGAAGGTCGGGGCAGGCAGCAAGGATCGTAGTCAGGGGCAACGGCAGAAGGTCTGGAAACACAGGCAAGGAACACACAAGGAACGCTTTCACTGGCACTAAGGCAACAAGATCCGGCAAGGGAGTGCAAGGGAAGTGAGGTAATATAGGGAAGTGCACAGGTGAAAACCCTAATTGGAACCACTGCGCCAATCAGCGGCGCAGTGGCCCTTTAAATCGCAGAGACCCGGCGCGCGCGCGCCCTAGGGAGCGGGGCCGCGCGCGCCGGGACAGAACAGACGGGGAGCGAGTCAGGTAGGGGAGCCGGGGTGCGCATCGCGAGCGGGCGCTACCCGCATCGCGAATCGCATCCCGGCTGGCAGCAGGATCGCAGCGCCCCGGGTCAGAGGACGTGACCGGAGCGCTGCAGCGGAGGGAGTGAAGCGAGCGCTCCGGGGAGGAGCGGGGACCCGGAGCGCTCGGCGTAACAGTACCCCCCCCCTTGGGTCTCCCCCTCTTCTTGGAGCCTGAGAACCTGAGGAGCAGACTTTTGTCAAGGATGTTGTCCTCAGGTTCCCAGGATCTCTCTTCAGGACCACAACCCTCCCAGTCTACTAAAAAAAAATTTTTCCCTCTGACCTTTTTGGCAGCCAAAATTTCCTTGACCGAGAAGACGTCCGAGGAGCCGGAAACAGGAGTGGGAGGAACAGATTTGGGAGAAAAACGGTTGAGGATGAGTGGTTTGAGAAGAGAGACGTGAAAGGCATTAGGGATACGAAGAGAAGGAGGAAGAAGAAGTTTATAAGAGACAGGATTAATTTGACACAAAATTTTGAAAGGACCAAGATAGCGTGGTCCCAACTTGTAGCTAGGGACACGGAAGCGGACATATTTAGCGGAGAGCCATACCTTGTCTCCAGGGGAAAAAACGGGGGGAGCTCTTCTTTTCTTATCCGCGAACCTCTTCATGCGTGAAGAAGCCTGTAAGAGAGAATTTTGGGTCTCTCTCCATATAATGGAAAGGTCACGAGAAATTTCATCCACAGCGGGCAGACCAGAGGGCAAGGGGGTAGGGAGGGGGGGAAGAGGGTGACGGCCGTACACCACGAAAAATGGGGATTTGGAGGAAGATTCAGAGACCCTGAAGTTATACGAAAATTCGGCCCATGGAAGGAGATCTGCCCAGTCATCCTGGCGGGAGGAAACAAAATGTCGCAAATAATCACCCAGGATCTGGTTAATTCTTTCTACTTGTCCATTGGACTGGGGATGATATGCAGAGGAAAAATTTAATTTAATCTTGAGTTGTTTACAGAGAGCCCTCCAGAATTTAGACACGAATTGGACCCCTCTATCCGAGACAATCTGCGTAGGCAACCCGTGAAGACGAAAAATGTGTACAAAAAATTGTTTAGCCAACTGAGGCGCAGAAGGAAGACCAGGAAGAGGGATGAAATGTGCCATTTTGGAGAATCGATCAACGACCACCCAAATAACGGTGTTGCCACGGGAAGGGGGTAAATCAGTAATAAAATCCATACCAATCAGAGACCAAGGCTGTTCGGGGACAGGCAGAGGATGAAGAAAACCAGCGGGCTTCTGGCGAGGAGTCTTATCCCGGGCACAGATAGTGCAGGCTCGCACAAAGTCCCCAACATCCGTCTCCAGAGTCGGCCACCAATAGAAGCGGGAGATGAGTTGCACAGATTTCTTGATGCCCGCATGACCTGCGAGATGGGAGGAGTGACCCCATTTGAGGATTCCGAGGCGTTGGCGTGGAGAAACAAAGGTCTTTCCAGGAGGAGTCTGCCTGATGGAGGCAGGAGAAGTGGAGATCAGGCAGTCAGGTGGAATGATGTGTTGCGGAGGGAGATCAACTTCTGAGGCATCCGAGGAACGAGAGAGAGCATCGGCCCTAATGTTCTTATCGGCAGGACGAAAGTGAATCTCAAAATTAAATCGGGCAAAGAACAGAGACCACCGGGCCTGGCGAGGATTCAGCCGTTGGGCCGACTGGAGGTAGGAGAGGTTCTTGTGGTCGGTGTAGATAATAACAGGAAATCTTGATCCCTCCAGCAGATGCCTCCATTCCTCAAGTGCTAATTTAATGGCTAGAAGCTCTCGATCCCCGATGGAGTAGTTCCTCTCCGCTGGAGAGAAGGTCCTAGAGAAAAAACCACAAGTGACAGCATGCCCGGAAGGATTTTTTTGTAGAAGAACAGCTCCAGCTCCTACTGAGGAGGCATCAACCTCCAATAGGAAGGGTTTGGAAGGGTCAGGTCTGGAGAGCACGGGAGCCGAAGAAAAGGCAGACTTGAGTCGTTTAAAGGAGTCTTCTGCTTGAGGAGGCCAGGACTTGGGATCAGCATTTTTCTTGGTTAAAGCCACGATAGGAGCCACAATGGTAGAAAAATGTGGAATAAATTGCCTGTAATAATTGGCGAACCCCAAAAAGCGTTGGATAGCACGGAGTCCGGAGGGGCGTGGCCACTTTAAGACGGCAGAGAGTTTGTCTGGATCCATCTGTAGTCCCTGGCCAGAGACCAAATATCCTAGAAAAGGAAGAGATTGGCATTCAAACAGACATTTCTCAATTTTGGCATAGAGTTGGTTGTCACGAAGTCTCTGAAGAACCATACGGACATGCTGGCGGTGTTCTTCTAGATTGGCAGAAAAAATTAGGATATCGTCCAGATATACCACAACACAGGAGTATAACAGATCACGAAAAATTTCATTGACAAAGTCTTGGAAGACGGCAGGGGCATTGCACAGTCCAAAGGGCATGACCAGATACTCAAAGTGTCCATCTCTGGTGTTAAATGCCGTTTTCCACTCGTCCCCCTCTCTGATGCGGATGAGGTTATAGGCGCCTCTTAAGTCCAATTTAGTGAAGATGTGGGCACCTTGGAGGCGATCAAAGAGTTCAGAGATGAGGGGTAAGGGGTAGCGGTTCTTAACCGTGATTTTATTAAGACCGCGGTAGTCAATGCAAGGACGTAGGGAGCCATCTTTTTTGGACACAAAGAAAAATCCGGCTCCGGCAGGAGAGGAGGATTTACAGATAAAGCCCTTTTTTAGATTCTCCTGGACGTATTCGGACATGGCAAGAGTCTCTGGGGCAGAGAGAGGATAAATTCTGCCCCGGGGTGGAGTAGTACCCGGGAGGAGGTCGATAGGGCAATCATAAGGCCTGTGAGGAGGTAGAGTCTCAGCTTGTTTTTTGCAGAAAACATCCGCGAAGTCCATATAGGCCTTAGGGAGACCGGTTACTGGAGGAACCACAGAGTTACGGCAAGGGTTACTGGGAACCGGTTTTAGACAGTTCTTGGAACAAGAGGACCCCCAACTCTTGATCTCCCCAGTGGACCAATCCAGGGTTGGGGAATGAAGTTGAAGCCAGGGAAGTCCAAGGAGAATCTCCGAGGTGCAATTGGGGAGGACCAAAAGTTCAATCCTCTCATGATGAGATCCGATGCTCATAAGAAGGGGCTCCGTGCGGAAACGTATGGTACAGTCCAATCTTTCATTATTTACACAATTGATGTAGAGGGGTCTGGCGAGACTGGTCACTGGGATGTTGAACCTGTTGACGAGAGAGGCCAAAATAAAATTTCCTGCAGATCCAGAGTCCAAGAAGGCCACTGTAGAGAAGGAGAAGGCAGAGGCAGACATCCGCACAGGCACAGTAAGACGTGGAGAAGCAGAGTAGACATCAAGGACTGTCTCACCCTTGTGCGGAGTCAGCGTACGTCTTTCCAGGCGGGGAGGACGGATAGGACAATCCCTCAGGAAGTGTTCGGTACTAGCACAGTACAGGCAGAGGTTCTCCATACGGCGTCGTGTCCTCTCTTGAGGTGTCAGGCGAGACCGGTCGACCTGCATAGCCTCCACAGGAACAGATTGCAGGGGACCAGAGGAGAGAGGAGCCGAGGAGACGAAACGCCTCGTGCGAACAGAGTCCATATCTTGGCGGAGTTCCTGACGCCTTTCAGAAAAACGCATGTCAATGCGAGTGGCTAGGTGAATAAGTTCATGTAGATTAGCAGGAATTTCTCGTGCGGCCAGAACATCTTTAATGTTGCTGGATAGGCCTTTTTTGAAGGTCGCGCAGAGGGCCTCATTATTCCAGGACAATTCTGAAGCAAGTGTACGGAATTGTACGGCATACTCGCCAACGGAAGAATTACCCTGGACCAGGTTCAACAGGGCAGTCTCGGCAGAAGAGGCTCGGGCAGGTTCCTCAAAGACACTTCGGATTTCCGAGAAGAAGGAGTGTACAGAGGCAGTGACGGGGTCATTGCGGTCCCAGAGCGGTGTGGCCCATGACAGGGCTTTTCCGGACAGAAGACTGACTACGAAAGCCACCTTAGACCTTTCAGTGGGAAACAGGTCCGACATCATCTCCAGATGCAGGGAACATTGGGAAAGAAAGCCACGGCAAAACTTAGAGTCCCCATCAAATTTATCCGGCAAGGATAAGCGTATCCCAGGAGCGGCCACTCGCTGCGGAGGAGGTGCAGGAGCTGGCGGAGGAGATGACTGCTGAAGCTGTGGTAGCAACTGTTGTAGCATAACGGTCAGTTGAGACAGCTGTTGGCCTTGTTGCGCTATCTGTTGTGACTGCTGGGCGACCACCGTGGTGAGGTCAGTGACAACTGGCAGAGGAACTTCAGCGGGATCCATGGCCGGATCTACTGTCACGATGCCGGCTGGCAGGTAGTGGACCCTCTGTGCCAGAGAGGGATTGGCGTGGACCGTGCTAGTGGACCGGTTCTAAGCCACTACTGGTTTTCACCAGAGCCCGCCGCAAAGCGGGATGGTCTTGCTGCGGCGGTAGTGACCAGGTCGTATCCACTAGCAACGGCTCACCTCTCTGGCTGCTGAAGATAGGCGCGGTACAAGGGAGTAGGCAGAAGCAAGGTCGGACGTAGCAGAAGGTCGGGGCAGGCAGCAAGGATCGTAGTCAGGGGCAACGGCAGAAGGTCTGGAAACACAGGCAAGGAACACACAAGGAACGCTTTCACTGGCACTAAGGCAACAAGATCCGGCAAGGGAGTGCAAGGGAAGTGAGGTAATATAGGGAAGTGCACAGGTGAAAACCCTAATTGGAACCACTGCGCCAATCAGCGGCGCAGTGGCCCTTTAAATCGCAGAGACCCGGCGCGCGCGCGCCCTAGGGAGCGGGGCCGCGCGCGCCGGGACAGAATAGACGGGGAGCGAGTCAGGTAGGGGAGCCGGGGTGCGCATCGCGAGCGGGCGCTACCCGCATCGCGAATCGCATCCCGGCTGGCAGCAGGATCGCAGCGCCCCGGGTCAGAGGACGTGACCGGAGCGCTGCAGCGGAGGGAGTGAAGCGAGCGCTCCGGGGAGGAGCGGGGACCCGGAGCGCTCGGCGTAACAATACCTTTGCTCATTCTGGACAAAAAGTTAAATTTTAACCTCATCGGTCCACAGAACTTGTTTCCAAAATGCATCAGGCTTGTCTATATGTTCATTTGCAAAGTTGTGGTGAGGACGTAGAAGAGGTTTTCTTCTGATGACTCTTCCTTGAAGACCATATTTGTACAAGTATCTCTTTATAGTGGAATAGTGTACCACAACTCCAGTGTCTGCCAGACCTTTTTGGAGAGATTGTGCAGTCAAACGTGGGTTTTGAATTGTTTTTCTCGCAATCCTGCGAGCTGTTCTGTCTGATATTTTTCTTGGTCTTCCAGATCTTGCTTTAACTTCCACTGTTCCTGATGGCTACCATTTCTTAATTACATTCCGAACAGAGGATATTGACATCTGAAAATGTTTTTCTATCGTCTTATAGCCTTCTCTTTCAGATTTCTAGATTTTTAGAAGAACCCATGGTGCTGATTGTTGGGGCAAAGTCAGATGAGTCTGGGCATTTAAAACCTTTGAGATTGACATCACCTGGTCTTCCCAGATGATAATTGAGAACAATCCATGACACTGGCAGGTCTCAGCTTTGCAAAGGGGGCAGTGCATGCTATACATTCTACAGGGTGCCCAAACTTTTGCAGACACCATTTTTTTGTTTCCTGTTATTTTGAAAGTGTAAATGATGGAAATCAAATTTTTTTTTTACATATTATAAGAATGTCTAATCTGTAATTTAATGCCATTTGGAGATTTTTCCATCTTTCCTTGGCTTCTTTATGCACATTAATACAATTTTTTTCCTGGGGTGCCCAAACTTTTGATCCCCACTGTAAACAGCTCTGCGGGTGCACACCGGTCTCGGTAGAGCAGGAGCGCAGTCAGGGGCCTTTAGCTTCTACATAGCTTCCTATGGAGCCAGAACAGCGGGACCCCCCCTCAAGGAGCGTTACAAGGGGTAAATTACTAAAATGGGGTACAGTGGACCGTAAAATGATAAAATAGGTTATGTTCCCAGAATGATGACCCAGAGCATAGCCAAAACTAAAAAATATGTCCACACCAAACCCTATGCTCTGAATCATCATTCTGGGAATGTGATGTGTGTGGCCGTCCCTAACCTGTTGCCTCAAATGCGCACCCCAATCAGGTGGAGAGAGAGCACTGCGCATTTGAGGCAACATAAAAAGTTCATGATGATAGTGACTCAGTGACCCATAACCCATATTTGGAAAAAATACCCCCAGAGGTCTTATAATTTTTTTTTGGGGATGAAACATTTTTTGGGGCAATTTAGGGGTTTATGGGGTTAAAACTTGGAATGTACTCTGGACTTGGTACATTGGGGTCAAATTATAGGAAATTAAAATGAAAAGGGAAAATGTAGTACTGCATGGAAGTGTGATACTCCCTGAAGCAGTTTTTAATGCAGAGGCCCGGATGATCGGGGCAAGTGTCACATTGAGTGGTGGTGTCCTTCCGTATCCCCCTCTTGTGACACACTCTGCATTTTTTCTGGCACCTATAACTTCAGTTCCTTGGGAAGTCCGGCCTGCTCTTTCCCGGTCACCAAAGATCAGGACCTTTAGGACTTCTTCTTGGAACTGCAGGAATGTCCCTGTGTTGCCAGAGTTCTGGTACAGTACAAAAGGGTTGTACATGGCAACCTGTACCATGTAGACCGCAACTTTTTTGTACCATGTGTTTTCCGCATGGCATTGTATGGCTTGAGGACTTGATCAGAGAGATCAACTCCCCCCATATGCCGATTGTAGTCCAGAATACCATCGGGCTTGAGGACCGGTGTTGTGGTACCTCGCACAGGGACAGGTGAGCTGCCGTTACCATGAATTGTGGTCAGCATAAGGACATCCTTCTTATACTTGACCAGCAACAGGTTTTCATGGGTAAGGGCACGGGACTCACCCTTGGGCATAGATGTCTGAACAAAATTTAGAGGGAGGCTTCTCTGGTTCTTCCGCACAGTCCCACAAGCGGATGTGGATCTGGCGGCAAGGGATGTGAACAGAGGGATGCTGGTATAAAAGTTGTCCACGAAAAGGTGGTAACGTGGCAATGGGTGCACAAGGTCCCAAACGATTCTCCCGCTAGCAACCAGAGTGGGGGAACATTCTGGGGGTTCAATACGGGAATCTCGTCCCTCATATACTCTAAACTTGTAAGTGTACCCGTAGGTACTCTCACAAAGTTTGTAGAGTTTCACACCATACCGCTCCCGCTTTGAGGGAATATACTGGCGGAAAATGAGTTTCCCTTTAAAACTGATAAGAGACTCATCTACCGAGAGCTCCCTGAGCGGTACGTAGGCCTCCAAAAATTTGGCCCCAAAGTGATTTATGACCGGCCTCACTTTGTAAAGCCGCTCATAGGCGGGATCAGTGTAATGCAGGCATTTCCGAATGGCCTCGAACCGCTGCCGTGCCATGGCCATACTGTAAAGCGGGGTCTGGTAGAGGATGTCCCCGCTTCAGTACTGTCTGACACTGGGTTTTTTGACCAGGCCCATATGCAGCACGAGGCCCCAAAATGTCCTCATTTCGGCTGCATCAATGGCGTACCATTCATTGTGTGTGTGTGTTGGGGGGGGGGGGGAGTGTGTAGTGTGTATGTTTGGTGTGAACTTTATATATATAACGGTGTGTGATTAGAAATCACACACCGTTATATGGGGGGGAAAAAGGGGGGGCAAAAAAAAAATGGGGGGGGGGGGGCAAATGCAGCGCCCTGAACCCCAAATAGGGCCCCGGTCACACTGAAAAAACTGTGGCGGACCCTTAAGGGCCTATTAGGGGGTCATGGGGGGGGAGGATTTTTTCCCTTTTTTTTTATTTTTAATTCCTACCTGTCCCTGCAGACAAAACTCACCCTGAACTAATGTACCCTTTTTTATCCCTGAGGGGCTCAGATCTTCACAGTGGGGGGGGGGGGCTGGCTCCTTCTCACAGCTCTGCCCACTTACTGAACTCGGTGGGCGAGCAGAGGTGAGAGAAGGGGACATTAACCCCTCCTCTGCCGGCTGTCCGACCAATAGCAGCGCTCATGGGGGGTGACGGGATTTCCACCTCCCCCTAGCTACAGGAGGTGATCACCATCTAACTCCGGGTCATCGGGTCACACGTGACCTGTATGACCAGAATTGCCGCAAATCGCCGGTGTGAATTCACGGGCGATTTGCGGCGATCGCCGACATGGGGGGTCACAGGACCCCCCTGGGCATTGTCACGGGATGCCTGCTGAATGGCTTCAGCAGGAATCACGGTCTGGTCCCCGCCAGGTGCGCGGCAGGGGCCCGAAATTCCCATGGGCGTACAGGTACGCCCTGGGTCCTTAAGTACCAGGGAGCGAGAGCGTACCTGTATGCCCTGGGTCCCTTAGTGGTTAATTTAACTCTTTCTGAAGATAGCCTATGTGTTTTAGGTACAGGTTGCAAATTTCTACAACTACAAATTTTCTAATCTACCTAGAAAAACTCCAACCCGTGCCGTATGACTAGAGTTACATTCAGATTTTTCAGATATTTGAGTTGCAAAAGCATTTCTTTCAATGGGTAAGATGTGTGACCATTGAATTTGTGTACAATTTCTGTTCATATTTATGGGAAGCCACTCTTGCAGCATGAGTATTGGATTAGATTTCAGGTAGACGGTGTGACTTCCCGCCTGTTTAATCTTACAGAAAGTTACAAACTCATTGCATGTTCAGTCACACTGTTATATGGAGGGCAGCAGTGTATGACAGTAGAGCTCCTCCAGTTCTATCTATATTCAGTATAGCTTCTCCAATATCACCAGAGAGATAGAAGTAGAATTTTTAAAATTCTTTGTTAGTACAGGATCAGACATATCTGAGAAGCCAGGTAGTCAGTGCCAGGGACGTGCCCAGACATTTTGGGGCGCAGGGGCTCAATTAGATAAAAGGGCACTTCTCATTATAATAACAAGTTTCTAAAAACCTTACATGTGTTAATACAACACAATTCCTGAGATAGGGGACCTTCAGAAGTCATGTCAGCTGAATGAGACCTCATCACTCCATGGAGGTCCCAATCAGTGAGGGCATCATAGGGCAGGTGCATTAAAAGGGAAGGGGCTCAAGCTCCCTTTTGAGTCTATGTGTGCACGTCCCTGCTCAGTGCGCCTAAAGATTTTGGTAATGGCTCACAACACTTTGGGTTATTGACTATAAAAACTAAAATTTTTTAGAATGATAAGTAATTTGCTGCCTACCTAAAGTCACCAGCATTCTGCCCTTATCAGGGTTGGTAAAGTTAATTACACAAAAGAGGAATTTAGAGTAGAATACCACCTTCATATCAGGTATTTCCATTCTGCAGTCTGGTACTGTATATAGGTCAATAACACTATGCCCAGGCATCAAGGGGTTCTCCACCATAAGTTGATTTTAGTACGTACCTGCCAGACAGTAATGGACATGCTTAGGAAGGATCTGCGCTTGTCTTGGGCTAAATGGCTATGCTGTGAGATTACCATAACACTGTGGCTAGATTTCTGTGAACTTGTATTTCCTGTTTTCAGTTTTCTTGTTTGCCTACAAATCCCATGATACCATTTTCCTCCTTCCCACACATCAGCCACCCCACCCATTGAAACATAAATGAGCTGCAGACCTGTGGTTTTCAATCAAGGTGCCTCCAGCTGTTGCATTACTTGCAGATTGCTCTCTCAACCCATTGAAGCAGAAAGGCTCCCTGTCATCCGCTGACTAGTGATGTCAGGTCTCGGCCGCATTGAAAGCTGGGAAAAATCCGAGACAGCAGTCATTTTGTTTGCTGTTAAAAATAAATATTGGGATGAAAATCACAGAAGAATTGTGAGAAAAAATGTTTTCCATCGGAGTACCTTTTAATGGAACTGAGCAGCAGTACCACACATAACCTGTTTTGATGCTGTTTTTGTGTTTCTGTTTTACTGTTCCTGGACAACCTTTCTCTCGTAAATTACAATTTCATAATCTTGAACATATATATATATATATATATATATATATATATATATATATATTGGGTTTCCTAAATCAGAAATATATATATTACATACATACATGATCAGAAGGAGATCACAGCATGGTCTGTATACCCCATAATAATGCTATACATAGTATGCTGCAGCGATTCAGTTAAGCATCTCATCTTTCCCTTTCGTTGCCCTGGGGCTTTACTGAATATGCATTACACTATTTTTATTTTTTTTACACATTATACTGATTTTGTTTTTTATTAATTACACAAATAATTTTAAGAATATAATTTAGTTTTCCCTCTGGTATTATAACACAGTTAATGGCTTTTTAACAGTAAATGACAATCTGTGTCCGTCCTAGGAGGAGAATTATGCTGACAATACTAGTGTTGCTCGCAAATATTCGCAATGCGAATTTTATTCGCGAATATCACATATTCTCAAATTCGCGAATATTCTCGAATATATCACTATAGATGCGCAATTACGAATATTTTTTTTCTTTCACAGTACACATCACAGTGATCATCCCTCTCTGCTTCCAGCTTGGGTGGTGTAAAGAAGGCTCTAATACTACCGTGTGAGACCGCCAAGCGAATATTCGTATATGTGTAAATCTGCATATACGAATTTTCACATATGCGAAAATTTGGACATGCTAATTTTCGCACATGCTAACTTTTTTATATGCAAATTTTCGCATATGCTAATTTTTCACATATGCGAAAATAAACCGTGAATATTACGAATATGCGAATTTTGCGAATATATGACGAATATTCGTCCGTATATTCGCGAAATATCGCGAATTCGAATATGGCCTATGCCGCTCAACACTAGACAATACGGGGGGGGGGGGATTTCATGCGCAGCATTTTGTTGGAAAGATTCCACTGCACTTTTTTATACCAAAAGTGGAAGAAGGATTTGGAAGGCCTCCTACTTCTCCTTCCTGCTGGATCCAGTTCAAGATTTGAGCACAATTGGGGTTATTTATCAAAGGATTTAAGTGTTTTTTGTCTCTGAGGAACCTTCACCCTCCGTTGAGCCAGCATTGGACATGGCCACACAGGGTCAGGAAAGGTAAGCACTAAAGCGGTGGTCTCCAACCTGCGGACCTCCAGATGTTGCAAAACTACAATTCCCAGCATGCCCGGACAGCCGTTGGCTGTCCGGGCATGCTGGGAATTGTAGTTTTGCAGCATCTGGAGGTCCGCAGGTTGAAGACCACTGCACTAAAGTAACCAAAAAAAAATAAAAAATACTCAAGTTGAAAATAAAATCCAGTTCACATGGTGACTATAAACCCCACAAAAGAAAATAACTCATGTCGCTTGCTGATATACTGCAGGAGGGACCCCGAAATGGCTGCACAAGGGGTAAAATACGCTGGGGGAGATTTATCAAAACCTGTGCAAAGGAAAAGTTGCTGAGTTGCCCATAGCAACCAATCAGATCGCTTCTTTCATTTTGCAGAGGCCTTGTTAAAAATGAAAGAATGAATCTGATTGGTTGCTATGGGCAACTCAGCAACTTTTCCTCTGGACGGGTTTTGATAAATCTCCTCCGCTGTCCTCTGTGGCGGTAAGTTCTGTGTAAAAGGCGCTGTGAACAGCTGATTTCGGCATTTGAGCCAAAATTACTAACTACTTGCACCAAATGATAAATTTGGCGCATGTCCACGAAAACCAAAGTGAAAAAAAAGGGTAAAAAGAAACTGTCAACAGGCAAAATTGATAAATACCCCCCTATAACTTCATCAAAAACTGTAGTAGCATTTTTCCCAAAATGTGAAACTGTCCTAACACAGGCTTTTTCCACAACCATTAGGCTGTGTTCACATGTAGCGTTTCAACTCAAAATCAGGAGTGGTTCATTAAAGGGGTACTGCAATAGAAAACATTTCTTTTTATTTATTTTTAGAAACTGGTGCCAGAAAGTTAAATGGATTTGTAAATTACTTCTATAAAAAAAAAAAATCTTTATCCTTCCAGTACTTATTAGTGGCTGTATATTACAGAGAAAGTTCTTTTGTTTTTGGATTTCTTTTTTTTTTTTTCTGTCCACAGTGATCTCTGCTGACACCTCTGTCTGTATCAGGAAATTGTCCAGAGGAGCATTGGTTTGCTATGGGGATTTGCTCCTGTTCTGGACAGTTCCTGATACAGAAAGAGGTGTCAGCAGAGACAGAAAAAAAAAATGAAATCCAAAAAGAAGAACTTTCTCTGTAGTATATAGCAGGTAATAAGTACTGGAAGAATAAATATATATATATATATATATATTTTTTTTTATAGAAGTAATTTACAAATCTGTTTAACTTTCTGGCACCAAAATGTTTTCCACCGGAGTACCCCTTTAAAGTCATAAAAAGACACAAATCTTTGCATTCTATCTCAATGATACCGTATTTTTCGTCCTATAGGACGCACCGGCGTATAAGACGCACCCAATTTTTAGGGGCAAAATCTAAAAAAATAAAGATTTTGAACCCAATAGTGGTCTTCAACCTGCGGACCTCCAGATGTTGCAAAACTACAACTCCCAGCATGCCCGGACAGCCGTTGGCTGTCCGGGCATGCTGGGAGTTGTAGTTTTGCAACATCTGGAGGTCCGCAGATTGAAGACCACTGCAGGAGGAGGTAATACTCACGTGTCCCCGCCGCTCCCGACCCGTCACCGCTGCCCTGGATGTCGCTCCATCGCTGTCACCATGTCCCCGTCGCTCCGGAACGTCTCTGCTGCCAGCCGGGTATCCTCGCTCTCCATCGCCGCCATCACGTCGTTACGCACGCCGACGCACGTACGCGACGACGTGATGACGAGGAAGGTCAGCGCCGGCCATACAGGGGATCCCTGAACGGAGAAGACACCGAGGAGGCAGGTAAGGTCCCTCCCGATGTCCTGTAAGCACTAACCCGGCTATTCAGTCGGGCTGTTCGGGACTGCGGTTCGGAATCGGTGAAATCGCGGTGGTCCCGAACAGCTCGACTGAACAGCCGGGTTAGTGTCACTTTCCTTTCAGACGCGGCGGTCAGCTTTGATCGCCGCATCTGAAGGGTTAATACAGGGCATCACCGCGATAGGGGTGTATTCGCCGTATAAGACGCACCAACTTTTCCCCCCCAGTTTTGGGGAAGAAAAAGTGCGTCTTATACGGCGAAAAATACGGTACTTAAAGGAACTCTGTCATCAGTGTCACATGAACTAACCTGTCGGTACAGAAAGATAGTGCAGGTGACACTGATGACAACCATACTTACCTGGTCCCTTTCTGTGCTCTGATTTTCCCTACAATCTCCCGTTCCGGGGCTGACATGGAGCATGTGCGGAGCTTTGTGATGTCACCACTGCTGTTTTCTAACAGCGGGACCCAGCAGGGAAGCAGCATCGGTAACGTCACGAAGTTCCACTCATGCGCCAAGTTGTCCCTGGAACAGAAGATTGTGGGAAAACCAGAGCACAGAAAGGACCAGGTAAGTATGGTTGTCATGAGTTTCACCTGCACTACCTGTCTGTACCGACAGGTTAATGCAGGTGACACTGATGACAGAATTCCTTTAAGTGGAGAGAAGGCTATCCTGTCTGGTCCGAACTCACAGCAAAAGAACTGGAGTTCTCCAGCTTAGAACATTTTTGTGCCATCATCCCTGGGCTTCTACTGTAGAATATGAAGTAAGATCTATGCCATTGTGGTGGCCTGGTACAGGAGTTGTACCCTTACTGCCTTGTCAGGCAGCCTCCCTGCAGTGTCCCCTGGGCCCCCTTGTACTGTTATTGTTATGCTATGTAATGTATATAAAATGTTTTAGCTTTAAGAAACGGTGTCATGTGATTGTAACCCAGTGAGGTATCAGTGCTCATGTGACCTTAGGGTGACCTATGGGACCTTTCCTAGTCTCCCCCATATAAGCCCTTGGAGGAGCTAGCTCGCTCTCTTGAGTTCCAGTTAAAGGGGTATTCCAGGCAAAAACTTTTTTTTATATATCAACTGGCTCCAGAAAGTTAAACAGATTTGTAAATTACTTCTATTAAAAAATCTTAATCCTTCCAATAGTTATTAGCTTCTGAAGTTTTCTGTCTAACTGCTCAATGATGATGTCATGTCCCGGGAGCTGTGCATGATGGGAGAATATCCATTGCATGATGGGAAAATATCCCCATAGGAGCTGGACAGCTCCCGGGATGTGAGTCATCAGAAAGCAGTTAGACAGAAAACAGCAACTCAACTTCAGAAGCTAATAACTATTGGAAGGATTAAGATTTTTTTAATAGAAGTAATTTACAAATCTGTTAAACTTTCCGGAGCCAGTTAATACCCCTTTAAGTCTTTGCTGAACCACAGTGCAGTAATGTCCTAAGAGTATGTCTGGAGTCCAGAGGAGGCCTAAAGTCTGTCAAGCAGCCACAAGTCTACAAGTCCACTACCCCCAGGTCCAAATCAGAGCTGGTAAGCTACAAACAGGGTCTAGTCAGTCAAGTCAACCTGTCTTCAGTCAACGTGGCCTGCATCATAATTGTACCAGTCCACTGCAAGTCCCAGCAAGCCCTAAGGTCTCTGAAGTCACTGGTCACCTCCGTGGGCCTGGCCAAGCTGTATAGACTTTTCCACCTGTCTAATTCAGTAAAGCTACCGTTATCCGTAACTTGGCATCCGAGTCATTATTGCCCCCGTGCCTAGCCCAGGATCCAGTGGTAAACCTTTGGGTGGTATTGAGAATAAACCACACCCTGGTGTCACGAATACAAGGGGTTAATGGCATCTGCCCCTAGGGTAACAACATCTGCCCTCATCACACCCTCTACCACACCATGTTGACCACTGGAGCAGCTAAGGACTGGAGCGGTAAGACCAGCGGTGGCAGCTAAGTCCAGTCTGTTGTTTTATATGCTGGCACCCTGGGGATGATGGCACAAAAAAGTTCTAAGCTGGAGTACTCCTTAAAAAAGAACTCTGGGACGTACAGTTAAATCCAGAAGTTTACATACGCTATTTAACAAGACACATATGCTTGTTTTTCTAACTTTCTGACATAAAATCTGATCTTAACTCTTACCCTGTTTTAGGTCAATTAGGATTACAAAAAATATTTACATTTGCCAAATGCCAGAATAATGAGAGATAGAGATTTTTATTTAATTTTAAAGTATTTATTTTTCGTGCTTTTCCAACCAAAGAAAAAACAAACAAACAAAAAACATAAAATGCCAACACAATCCAGGTAGCCACCGGGCCAGTCCCAGACAGTATAAGACATTGCAAGGTAGTAAAGTAGCAAAAATCAGGATACTTGTGTATAATTGTTTGTACAGATGAATGAAGCGCCTGCAGGTATCTGGAGATTCCACCCAAGGATAATCAGACTTGTACAATCCTCTTCCTCATATCTTGGCTGATTTCTTTACATTTTCCCATAATGTTACACACAGAAGCAGTGGGTTTCTCGTGTGCATTAAAATACATCCACAGGTGTGTCTCTAATCTCAGATGTTGCCAATAAACCAATTAGAGGCTTTCAAAGATATGACATCATCATATGGGCTGTCCCAAATTGTTTAAAGGCAAAGTAAAGGTGTGTCGGGTGCAACTTCATGCGGTGGTCAACACGCCCCATTCATGCAGAGAGCTGGGGCATAGGGGATGAGTTGTTACACCTGGAAGTTATCCTTTAACCTCTTAAGGACGCGATATAACGTGGGGTCACGCGGTGACTCCACGTCATTTCGGGTTGGTCCCGGCGGCTAATGGTGAGCTGGGACCCGTGGCTATTACCAGACATCACCGAACGCGGTGATGCCTGATATTAACCCTTCAGACGTGGCGATCGCTCCGTCTAAAGTTAAAAAAAAGCATTCCGGGCAGCTCAGTCGTGCTGATCAGGACCACTGCGGTGAAACCGCTGTGTCCCTATCAGCTATTAGGACACTAGGAGGGTCCCTTCCTGCCTCCTCGTTGTCTGATTGTCAATTCACAGCTCTGTGCCTGAGATCCAGGCTGGAGCAGTGGAGCACCGATATCACTGATCTATGGCATAGCATTGATCAGTGTCTGCAATCAATGTAATACATGTTATAGTCCCCTATGGGGGCTATAACAGTGCAAAAAAAGTGTAAAAAATTGTTTATAAATGTGATTTAACCCCTTCCCTAATAAAAGTTTGAATCACCCCCCTTTTCCCATTAAGAAAAAAAAAACAATGTAAATAAAAATAAATATAAACATATGTGGTATCGCCGCATGCGTAAATGTCCGAACTATAAAAATATATTGTTAATTAAACTGCACGGTCAATGGCGTACATGTAAAAAAAATTCCAAAATCCAAAATAGCGAATTTTTGGTCACATTTTATACCATAAAAAATGAATAAAAAGCGATCAAAAAGTCCGATCAAAACAAAAATAGTACCGATAAAAACTTCAGATTATGGCCGTATACGGAAAAATAAAAAAGTTAGAGGGGTCAGAAGAGGACATTTTCAAACATATCAATCTTAGTGAATATAGTTCAGATTTTTTCCAGAAGTAAAACAAAATCAAACCTTTATAAGTAGGGTATCATTTAAATCGTATAGATCTACAGAATAAAGATAAGATCTCATGTTTGCCAAAAAAATGTACTGCGTAGAAACGGAAGCCCCAAAAATGAACAAAATGGCGTTTTTTAAAAATTTTGTTGCACAATGATTTTTTTCCGTTTCTCCGTAGATTTCTGGTTAAAACGACTGATGTCAGTACAAAGTAGAATTGGTGGCGCAAAAAACAAGCCATCATATGAGTCTGTAGGTGTAAAATTGAAAGGGTAATGATTTTTAAAAGATAAGGAGGAAAAAAGGAAAGTGCAAAAACGGAAAAACGCTCAGTTCTTAAGGGGGACCTTGGGTGCGATACAAAGGTATCAGCAGATACAGTATATTGCTGCAGTTTTGTATGGTGCCGTGAAGCCGCATAGTGGCCAGAGTATAATCCTCTGATTATTATTATTATATATATATATATATATATATATATATATATATATATTGTGATGACTCGCTATTGCAGGCAGGTGCGGTTACAGTATAGAGGCACGGAAACAGGACTTTTCAACTCAAAGATCAGTGTTTTATTCACACTTGGCAAACAGCAAACAGTCTTTAAATGTAGGACAAAGGAACATGTAACAAAAGTCCACCTTTATTCCTTAGGTGTTTGTTCACACCTCAGTCCATGTCATGCGGCATCAAGCAAGTCTTTTCCAGGCCTCCAGGCAGGCTGCTCACCAGCTTCCAAATTCTCAGGGAAGAACTCCACTCTCAGCTCTCTCTGGCAGTGTGAGCTGCAACTAGCAAATCCCATCCGGCTGGTGAGGCAGCCTAGCTTTAAGGCCAACAAAAGACTGCTTGGACTGTGGGGAATGGCCCCCACCCTACACTTGACCATTCCCAGTAAGAGCCGTCCCGGATTGGCCTTCCAGCCATACTACAGCAACAGTGTCAATCTGCATGGCAGCACCAGGGGCCTTGGTGACACATATCGACCGTCCACTATTATCCCTTTCCCCTTCTCCAAAAAAAAAAAAAAAAAAAAAAATTATATATATATATATATATATATATATATATATATATATATATATATACATACATATATGTGTGTCTATACATAGGGGGGCATGTATGAAGCTTTTTACCCTGTTTTTTTGTCTGTGATTTGTCGCAATTTTTCCTTTATGTCATTTTTTGCGACAAACAATTGCACCAAATGGTTTTGAACAAAATCACTGATTTCACTTTGTTAGTCGTGATTTCAGTTACAATCATTCTTTGGTCTGGAATTAATTAATTGCGACTTTTCGATTTGGTGCAAGTTTAGGCGCAAATACCTTCATTTAGGCGCAAATGTACACCATGAATAAAGTGACAGAGAAAATAGCTACAACAATAGAACGTCCCAAAAATCAGATTTACTGCCTGGAATTCTGGGGTCTGCGCCTTTTGTAGGGCTACATTTGTGCCAAAATTACAAACTTGTATACGACAATTGATAATTGTGGCGCAAATATGCTCCATTTAACGCAAAAAAAAAAACATATATAAAATCACACATTGCTACACCATTATTGATACATGTCCCCCATAATCTTTAGGGTTACCTTTTCTATCTCAATACTTCAAAAAGCCAATTCTCATTTCCATTGCCTAATGTCCTTCTCCTGGGAATTTTTTCTATTGATCCTAATGCTTCACGGTGTCACCGCATTCTAAGCCTCTCGATAAGACTCTCACATCAATCTCCATCGCTTTTGCCTTGCACGGTGAAATTTATGATACTCTTATTGTATTAGGAGGGAGGGGGAGTCTTCTAGTATATCACATAAATCAGTGTTTCCCAACCAGTGTGCCTCCAGCTGTTGCAAAACTACCACTTCCAGCATGCCCGGACAGCCAACGGCTGTCCGGGCATGCTGGAAGTGGTAGTTTTGCAACAGCTGGAGGCACACTGGTTGGGAAGCAATGTCTTAGTTATATCAATCATACTTTTTATTCGTTTCCTTATATAACCGTCTCCTTATTTATCACCGCCGCCATACGGAGGCGGCAAAATTCACTTCTTATCTGGAATAGACCGTGTAACAAAATGTTTGCTAATTTCAGGGTTTATCCTATCAGATTTAAAATAAAAAAAGAAACTTGCGTCCATTTTGGCGACACTTAAGCTCTGCAGATTCGTTACTAGCTATTACTTTTATCTCCCATCTAGAAGGAAACGTTTGCCCTTAAGTATTATTATTATGTTTTATTATTTATTTATTTTTTTACCAGGCAATAGGTATTTAGTTTTTGTTGGTGAAAATGTCAAGTGTTTTCTTCCGTAAATCTAGAGCAGAATGCATTAAGCATCTTCTATTTTTTTTTCCGCCGCTGCAGCCTATTTTATCTTCTCCTGTGGGTCATGGTTTCGAAACCGCAGGATCCGTACCTGCTCTGGGTATCAATATAACCATCCTGCAGAATAACAAGTAGTAAGGTGTGCAGCCGAGCGAGCGAGATTTTCATGATCATTTGTAGCACCTCTGTTTAACCCCCCTCCCCCCTTTCATCTGCAGGCCTGCTTTATGGGAAGTTAAAGGAGTAGTCCGGAAAAAATTAAATGGGTACTCCGGTGGACAACTTTTTCTTTTTTTTTTTTAAATGAACTGATGCCAGAAAGTTAAACAGATTTGTAAATGACTTCTATTAAAAAATCTTTACCCTTCCAGTACTTTTTAGCAGCTGTATGGTACAGAGGAAATTCTTTTCTTTTTGATTTTCTTTTTTGTCTTGTCCACAGTGCTCTCTGCTGACACCTCTGTCAGTGTCAGGAACTGTCCAGAGCAGCATAGGTTTGCTATGGGGATTTTCTCCTGCTCTGGACAATTCCTGATACGGGCATCAGGTGTCAGCAGAGAGCACTGTGGACCAGACAAAAAACAAATTCAAAAAGAAAAAAATTTCCTCTGCGGCATACAGCTGCTAAAAAGTACTGGAAGGGTTAAGATTTTTAATAGAAGTCATTTACAAATCTGTTTAACTTTCTGGCACCAGTTGATTTAAAAAAAAAAAAAATAATTCCACTGGAGTACCCCTTTAACTCATCCCCTATCAACAGGATAGGGGATAAGTAGCTGATCGGGGTTGGTCCGACTGCTGGGTCCCCCCAAGATCACCAGAACGGGACCCCAGTGCTCCCAATGAGAAGCGTGTGTATTCTACTGGTAGACGGCACGCGCTCCATTTATTTCAATGGGTGCGCTGATGATGCCTGAGTGCTATACTCGGGTCTATTCGATGCTCCCATAGGAATGAATGGATCGTGTTCTGGCTGTAGGGCTCCTCACTGAGCACCAGGGTTCTGTACCGGTGATCGCAGGGGGCCCCAGTGGTCAGAGCCCCTGCGATCAGCTACTTATGCATAGGGGATGAGTTATTTTTCACCAGAGATCTCCTTTAAAGGAGTACCCCGCTGCTCAGCGTTTGGAATAAACTGTTCCGAACGCTGGAGCCGGTGCCGGGAGCTCGTGACGTCCTAGCCCTGCCCCTTCATTATGTCACACCCCGCCCCCTCAATGCAAGTCTATGGGAGGGGGCCTGACAGCCGTCACGCCCCCTCCCATAGACTTGCATTGAGGGGGCGGGCGTGACATCATGAGGGGGCGGGGCTAGGACATCACGAGCTGATGGCTCCAGTGTTCAGAACAGTTTGTTCCAAACGCTGAGCAGCGGAGTACTCCTTTAAGGCTAAGTTTCCACAATTTTTTTTTCATCATGTGACTCAACAATTTCTATTAAAGGAGTTCGACACCCCTAAACATCTTATCCCCTATCCAAAGAGACCCCCGTGATCAAACATCTTATTCCCCCAATGCTAAACCTACATGGAGTTTATTATGGCTTTTTCTCACCATAGACTTCTAGGAAAGACAAACGTACATGCAATTTTGGAAACTGCCACTGAGCCCAAAATGGAAAAAAGGGCAAGTGAATATGGCGTTTCAAAAATCCTCTGGCCGTGGCATTTTTTCATCCAAAAAATTACTTGGGGCTGTTGTGGCGTTATTTTGGCATGGTTTTTGCAAAACGGCATCATTTTTGTAGAAATTTTGCCTAAGGTTATGTTCACACAAAGGAATTGTTGTGGACTGTCTGCCCGAAAGGACATTCCGCCAATAGCAGGCATGGACAGAATATTCCAGGACCACTCAGAAATGTGTAGTGCTCACAGACAGCAATGCATCCCAAGGGTATTCGATCCAAAGAATTGACATGACAATTCTTTTTGCAGAAGCCAGAGATGAGATTTCTGTGGCAGGTGTTTTCACCGCTAAAATTTTGCCGTTTGCGCGGTGCAGCAAAATCCCATTGAAAGCAAAGGAATTTCCAAGTTACCGTAATTTTTTTTCTGGATTTCGCTCAGAAATGCAAAAAAAAAATTTTAAACAAAAAACATCATAGTCCCAACATACTGAGGTTTTGGAAAACTGTCACTGAGCCCAAAACTGCTGAAAACGCAAAAAAAAATTATATATATAAAAAAAAAACAACGCCAAGGGAAAGAACGCCAAGTGGGTTTGCCAATTCATAAATCCCTACTGACTTTAAGCTAACATCTGGCGGTGGCATTTTTTCACCAGAAAATCTTAGCCTTAAAGGGGTACTCCGCTGCTCAGCATTTGGAACAAACTGTTCCGAACGCTGGAGCCGGCACGGGGAGCTAGTGACGTGCCCCCTCAGTGCAAGTCTATGGGAGGGGGCGTGACGGTTCCAAACGCTGAGCAGTGGAGTGCCCCTTTAAGGGGTTAATAGAAAAAAAGAGCAAATTTCTTCAAAAAAACTCAGTTCCATTGAAGTGAACGGAGCCAAGTTGTAATACCACACACCATCTGATGACAGGTGTGGTGCTGTTTTTTGAAAAAAAATAGCCCTTTTTATCCTATGTTTAGGCTATGTACACATTTTGGAATGTCTGCACGGAAAGTCTCCGTGCGGACATTCTGCAGACTGAAGGCGCCGGCATAATATACCGGGGCTAGGACTGCACAGGAATGCGCTGTCTCATGGACGACTATGCATTCCGAGTGCGGAGTCCGCAGAAAGAAATAACAGGTTCAGTCTTTATGCGGACATGGAATTTGGAATTTCCATGGCGGAAACATTTCACCGTGTGCACAGAGAGGCAGAGGGACTTCCATGGGACTCTGCTTCAGCGGAATTTTTAGCAGAATTCCAATGCGGAATTCTGCATGGAAATTCCATGATGTGAACATGGCCTTAGGGTCTATCCACACGTACAGTATCCTGCGCATATTAGATCCGCAGGCTTTGAAGCTGCAGATTTCAATGTAAACTAAATGACTGCGCTCAGCTTCAAATTCTGCGCATCAAATATGCGCATGATACTGTACGTGTGAATAGACTCCTAATAAGTGTTTGTTAGTGGAGGTCAGCTTGTGGTGAGGTTAGAGATGAGCGAACTTACAGTAAATTCGATTCGTCACGAACTTCTCGGCTCGGCAGTTGATGGCTTTTCCTGCATAAATTAGTTCAGCTTTCCGGTGCTCCGGTGGGCTGGAAAAGGTGCATACAGTCTTAGGAGACTCTTTCCTAGGAATGTATCCACCTTTTCCAGCCCACCGGAGCACCTGAAGGCTGAACTCATTTACGCAGGAAAATCATCAACTGCCGAGCCGAGAAGTTCGTGACGAATCGAATTTACTGTAAGTTCGCTCATCTCTACTAGTGGTGATGCCCAGATGTAGACGGAGTCGATCAGAACAGCTTGTGGCGGAGTCTCAGAGTAAGCATGGTCTGATGCCCGTCTCTAATGTAGTGTGAAAGCAGATTGAAATCGGTGAGGGACCCCTGCCATTTACTGGTCATTAACTCTAAAGGAAGAGAGACGGGACCGGTGGACATGTACTGTGATCACAAAATACCGGGAAAGGTGAACTGCCAAATGAATAATGGTGCCCCTGGTGAAGGGCTCCGCTGCACCCACACACATTAATCAGTGTAACTAGCTCTCATAATCCTGTCTACCCTGACTGGCAGAGGACAATGGGGGGGTATTTATCAATTTTGCCTGTTGACCGTTTCTTTTTACCCTTTTTTTTTTCACTTTGGTTTTCGTGGACATGCACCAAATGTATCATGTGGCGCAAGTTGTTAGTAATTTTGGCTCAAATGTTGAAATCAGCCGTTCACAGCGCCTTTTACACAGAACTTACCGCCACAGAGGACGCGTATTTTACCCCTTGTGCAGCCATTTCGGAGTCCCTCCTGCAGTATATCAGCAGGCGACATGAGTTATTTTCTTTTGTGGGGTTTATAGCCCCCATGTGAAATGGATTTTATTTTCAACTTGAGTAGTTTTTTTTTGGTTACTTTAGTGCAGTGGTCTTCAACCTGCGGACCTCCAGATGTTGCAAAACTACAATTCCCAGCATGCCCGGACAGCCGTTGGCTGTCCGGGCATGCTGGGAGTTGTAGTTTTGCAACATCTGGAGGTCCGCAGGTTGGAGACCACTGCTTTAGTGCTTACCTTTCCTGAACCTGTGCGGCCATGTCCAATGCTGGCTCAACGGAGGGTGAAGGTCGCTCAGAGACAACTATGTCGCAGGATAGTATTGAGCAGCCCCAAAGGCGTCGCTGCTTTCACAAAAAAAAATTTTTTTATGGATTTTGACGCCTTTACATTTTCTGACATTGCTAAGTGTGTTTTCCATGTGCAAAATGTCTTGGCGGCGAATTGTGCCCAAAAAAAACCCCTAAAGGCGCAAAATTGCGCCAAAGATCGATTGCCCCAAATGATGAATTACTGACTAAAGTTAAAATCACACACAGGACCGTGTGATTTTGAGAAAGTTTTAAAAATGACAGAGGAGAAATTTGGTGCAAAAAGACACTGCGCCAAAGTATCGCACCAAGGTTACGTGAAAAAAAACCACATAAATCCTTTGATAAATACCCCTCATTGTGACTACCAGGGCCGCTGCTCCTTCTCCACCTCTAATATGCATCATTTTACATGTATTTCTGTAGAATCTGCTAAAATATTTGGGGCTGATGTATCTTAAAGGGGTACTCCGGTGAAAATCTTTTTTTCTTTTAAATCAGCTGGTGGCAGAAAGTTAAACATATTTGTAAATTACTTCTATTAAAAAATCTTAATCCTTCCAGTACTTAATAGCTGCTGAATGCTACAGAGGAAATTCCTTTCTTTTTGGAACACTGATGACATCACGAGCCCAGTGCTCTCTGCTGACATCTCTGTCCATTTTAGCAACCATGCATAGCAGATGCATGCTAAGGGCAGCATGGTGGCTCAGTGGTTAGCACTGTTGCCTTGCAGTGCTGGGGACTTGGGTTCAAATACCACTAAGGACAACAATAAATAAAGCGATATTATTATTATAATAACGTCAGCAGAGAGAACTGTGCTCGTGATGTCATCAGAGAGCATTCCATAAAAAAAAGAATTTCCTCTGTAGTATTCAGCAGCTAATAAGTACAGGAAGGATTAAGTTTTTTTAATAGAAGTAATTTACAAATATGTTGTAACTTTCTGCCACCAGTTGATTTAAAAGAAAAAAGGTTTTCACCGGAGTACCCCTTTAACCTTTGCACTTGGTCAATTGGTACACATTGGGTTTGGGCTGTCTTGCATGTTTTCATTGCAAGTAATATACTCATTTTGCTGGAGCAGATGCCTTTCTGTGCCAAGCATGCCAGTGGGCAGATTTTGAGTGTGGTTTCACTGGCATAACACTTTTTATTCCTTTTATTTATCCATTAATGTGTTTATTTTCTTATAAATCACATTTTCAACAATATAAAAAAGAATAATCCCTTATTTAAGATATCAACAACCACCCACCCCTAATGGCACAGCGGGCACCTGCAAAACAAGCCGGCGTTAAGACCACTGAGGAAGGCACCGTCTCAATAGACGGCAATGATTGTTCATTCTTTCGGTGGAGTCTTGGGTTTGGAATGTCCTTGGTGAAATATCCGCCGCGAAAATTCTGTACTGTAAATGATGCAGCAAAATCCCATTGAGAACAATGGGTGGCTGCTGCACCGTATTTACCAAGCGGAATCCTGCTTGAAAAATGCTTAGTGTGAATGGGCCTTAACTGTAAAATAGAAGAAAATAAATCTAAATTTCTGATATAATTTATAATTACTTCAACATAATAATTACTTTCATACAGGTCAACTATTTCTCTCCATGCTGTCCTTAGGTTGTGTGTGGAATTACAACTTGGCTCCATTCACGTCAGTGGAATTGAGTTGCAGTACCACACATAACCTGAGGACAGTTGTGGTGCTGTTTTTGAAATAAGTAATTTCTGTTTTTCTAGTCCTGGATTACACTTTAACTCTGATACCTTTGTATTGACTGTGTATGACTTTGTTCCTGGACTCTGCTTTTCTCTTAAAGGGGAACTCCACTGATCAGTGTTCGGAACTGCTGACCCTTGCAGCACAAACACAATGTTCGGAACATTTAGTTACGAATGCTGGCCAGTGAAGTACCCCTTTAATCCTCAGGCTGTCTGCCTGGTACCTTAGTTCTACACCCAGATAAAGCCTTCTCTAGACAACTGCTTCCATGCCTTTTTGTTAAAGGGGTACTTCGGTGGAATTTTTTTTTTTCTAAATCAACTGGTGCCAGAAAGTTAAACAGATTTGAAAATTGCTTCTATTTAAAATTCTTAATCCTTCCAGTACTTATTAGCGGCTGTATACTATAGAGGAAATTCTTTTCTTTTTGGATTTCTTTTCTGTCACGAGCACAGTGCTCTCTGTTGACACCTCTGACCATTTTAGGAACTGTCCAGAGGAGCATATGTTTGCTATGGGGATTTTCTCCTGCTCTGGACAGTTCCTGACATGAACAGAGATGTCAGCAGAGAGCACTGTGGTCAAACAGAAAAGAAATCCAAAAAGAAAATAATTTCCTCTGTAGTATACAGCCACTAATAAGTACTGGAAGGATTAAGATTTTTTTTTAATAGAAGTAACTTACAAATCTGTTTAACTTTCTCGCATCAGTTGATTTAAAAAAAAGAAAAAAAAAGTTTTCCACCGCAATACCCCTTTAAGTCACCTTGTACTTGTAGTTACACTCTTGTTCCTGTTAATTTGCCTGATTCCTCTCTGTATGAGGACACATTTCTGTTCTGTGGCCATGTTCTGGTCCTGTCACCTTGTCCACTATCTCATCCAACTACTGACTGGTGACTACTCTGGGGGCCGTGACCTGTAGATACAATGCAGCAAAGTTCAAATCTTCTTTAACCCCTTAAGGACTCAGGGTTTTCCCGTTTTTGCACTTTTGTTTTTTCCTCCTTACCTTTTAAAAATCATAACCCTTTCAATTTTCCACCTAAAAATCCATATTATGGCTTATTTTTTGCGTCGCCAATTCTACTTTGCAGTGACATTAGTCATTTTACCCAAAAATGCACGGCGAAACGGGAAAAAAAATCATTGTGCGACAAAATCGAAGAAAAAACGCCATTTTGTAACTTTTGGGGGCTTCCGTTTCTACGCAGTGCATATTTTGGTAAAAATGACACCTTATCATTATTCTGTAGGTCCATACGGTTAAAATGATTCCCTACTTATATAGGTTTGATTTTGTCGCACTTCTGGAAAAAATCATAACTACATGCAGGAAAATTTATACGTTTAAAAATGTCCTCTTCTGACCCCTATAACTTTTTTATTTTTCCACGTACAGGGCGGTATGAGGACTCATTTTTTGCGCCGTGATCTGAAGTTTTTATCGGTAGGATTTTTGTTTTGATTGGACTTTTTGATCACTTTTTATTCATTTTTTAATGGTATAATAAGTGACCAAAAATGCGCTTTTTTTGACTTTGGAATTTTTTTGCGTGTACGCCATTGACCGTGTAGTTTAATTAATGATATATTTTTATAGTTCGGACATTTACGCACGCGGTGATACCACATATGTTTATTTTTTTTTTTTTAAACTGTTTTATTTTTTTTATGGGAAAAGGGGGGTGATTCAAACTTTTATTAGGGAAGGGGTTAAATTAACACTTTATTAACACTTTTTTTTACCTTTTTTTTTGCAGTGTCATAGGTCCCATAGGACTTTGTTAAATGTTATAATCCTCCCAGTTCACTGTCCTTATCATGATAAACCACCCCCTGCCTTTATTTTTATTATTTTTTCTTTTCTACCTTTATATTGTTCTGTATTTTCTGCTCAGTCAGGTTTACAGACTGGGAAGGGGTGTTCCCCAGCAGGCGTGACATCATCTGAAGCCATACAGGGGAGAACTTCCTCCCTCACTCTGATACACACAGCCCACAGCAGTTCAGTGTTGAGCTCTGATAATAATAATAGTAGTAATGTTTGTCTCATTTCAGTATAAGGGGCTGTTCACCATCTGTATGCCACCATAATACATCAGAATACCATCAAAAAAGGTATCTGGACAGACGTGGTGGCATCACCTTGGTGTAGCCATAGGGTTCAAGAGACAAATGTAGTCTACCTTGTCTAAATTTGGTCTGTGTTATGCCAGTTTATGTTTTATTTGTGGTTTCACACACTACAGTTTCTTATTTTTGTTGTCAGTAAAAAACGCAACAAAAATTATACCAAAATGCAACATGTGAATGCAGACTTAAAGGGTACCTTTCATCAAAAAAACTTTTGATATATTATAGATTAACCCCTTAAGGATCGGAGGTTTTTCCGTTTTTGCATTTTCGTTTTTTGCTCCTTGCCTTTAAAAAATCATAACTCTTTCAAATTTACACCTAAAAATCCATATGATGGCTTATTTTTTGCGCCACCAATTCTACTTTGTAATGACGTCAGTCATTTTGCCCAAAAATCTATGGTGAAGCGGGAAAAAAAATCATTGTGCGACAAAATTGAAAAAAAAAAACGCCATTTTGTAACTTTTGGGGGCTTCCGTTTCTACGTAGTACATTTTTCGGTAAAAATGACACCTGATATGTATTCTGTAGGTCCATATGATTAAAATGATACCCTACTTATATAGGTTTGATTTTGTCGGACTTCTGGAAAAAATCATAACTACATGCAGGAAAATTAATACGTTTAAAATTGTCATCTTCTGACCCCTATAACTTTTTTATTTTTCCGTGTATGGGGCGGTATGAGGGCTCATTTTTTGCGCCGTGATCTGAAGTTTTTAACGGTACCATTTTTGCATTGATAGGACTTATTGATATAAAAAGTGACCAAAAATGCACTATTTTGGACTTTGGAATTTTTTGGCGCGCACGCCATTGACCGAGCGGTTTAATTAATTATATATTTTTATAATTCGGACATTTCCGCACGCGGTGATACCACATATGTTTATTTTTATTTTTATTTACACTGTGTTTTTTTTTTTATTGGAAAAGGGGGGTGATTCAAACTTTTAATAGGGGAGGAGTTAAATGATCTTTATTCACTTTTTTTTTCCCTTTTTTTTTGCAGTGTTATAGGTCCCATAGGGACCTATAATACTGCACACACTGATCTTCTATGTTGATCACTGGTTTCTCATAAGAAACCAGTGATCAACGATTCTGCCGCATGACTGCTCAGGCCTAGATCACAGGCACTGAGCAGTCATTCGGCGATCGGACAGCGAGGAGGCAGGAAGGGGCCCTCCCGCTGTCCTGTCAGCTGTTCGGGATGCCGCGATTAGCCGCGGCTATCCCGAACAGCTCGACTGAGCTAGTCGGGAACTTTTACTTTCACTTTTAGCCGCGCGGCTCAGCTCTGAGCGCGCGGCTAAAGGGTTAATAGCGCGCGGTGCCGCGATCGGCGCTGCGCGCTATTAGAGGCGGGTCCCGGCTTCACTATGACGCCGGGCCCGCCATGATATGATGCGGGGTTACTGTGTAACCCCGCGTTATATCAGAAGAGCAGGACCAAGGACGTACCGGTACGTCCTTGGTCCTTAAGGGGTTAATGTATGCAGAATAACTTTCCAATAGCATGTTATTAAAAAATATGCTTCGTTCTTTTTAATTTTCCACTTTGAAAAAATGACCACTAGGGGTCTCCCTATCAGTTATTTTTCATAGATTTCAGACTCATGCTGGAGTGCCAGGGAGCAGTGTTGCGCTTGTCTGTGTCCCGGCTGCAGTCTGAGATTTAGGACTCCTGCATGAGTCTGAAATCTATAAAAAAGGACTGGTAGGGAGACCCCTAGTGGTCATTTTTTCAATCACCCCCCCCCCCCCCCCCCCCCCCCATAGACTTGCATTTAGGAGGTATGGCTGTGACGTCACGAGCCTCCTGCGTTGCACCCAATGCTCTAAACCAGTGGTCTCCAACCTGCGGACCTCCAGATGTGGCAAAACTACAACTCCCAGCATGCCCGGACAGCCAACGGCTGTCCGGGCATGCTGGGAGTTGTAGTTTTGCCACATCTGGAGGTCCGCAGGTTGGAGACTACTGCTCTAAACGAACGCCGGGTGCAGCAGAGAGATCGTGGAGGTACCCAGCTGCGGGACCCCCGCGATCAGACATATTATCCCCTATCTTTTGGATAGGGGATAAGATGTCTAGGGGCGGAGTAACCCTTTAGGCAACTTTCAGTTTTCACTGTGCAATGGTCACGAAGTTATAAAGTGCGAATGTCACACATAGGCACAAAAAAAGGCGTAAACCTAAACCAGGTCAGACCTGGCTTACAAATCTGCCTTTGGAGACCACTTTTTGTAAGTGCCATTGGGGGGAGATTCATCAAAACTTGTCCAGAGGAAAGTTGCCCAGTTGCCCATAGCAACCAATCAGATCGCTACTTTCATTTTTAATAAGGCCTCAGCAAAATGAAAGAAGCGATCTGATTGGTTGCTATGGGCAACTGGTCAACTTTTCCTTTTCACAGGTTTTGAGAAATCTCCCCCAATGGTGACCTTTTGAGAAGAACAGTCTCAGAGGAGAGGAGGAATCATACAAAGTGGTGTTCTGATAATAAGCAAAACCAAAGTAAAAAGAAATGACTTCGCAACTCACTTTCTAAAGATAACAATGATAAGGCTATGTTCACACCTCAGAATCCCGCAGACTGCGGTCGCCGGCATAACATGGAGGGGCAAGCTGGGCTTAACTAGCTTGCCCCCTGACTGGAGAGCCGGTAGGGGTTAATAGGAAAAGAGAGTTGGGTCACCCTCCCCCCTCCCCCCCCCCCCCCCCCCAGAGTCTTCCTGGTTACAGCAGGTGGTAGGTCCCAAAGGTGGGGGGAAGGAGTGCGCCTATCAGAGAGCCTTCTCTTCCCGGGCTTTTAGGGCTCCTCCCTGGGGGTTTATAAGCCCTGCGCTCCCTTCCCCCCTTCAATCTATGTGCTGTCTCATAGACGGCTATGCATTCCGTCGGAGTCCACAGATAGAATGGACAGGTTCATTGTTTCTGCGGACACGGAAATCGGAAATTCCGTGCCAGAAACCATTTGGCGTGGAAATTCCGCTGTGTGCACAGTGCAGCAGAATTCCCCCAAGTCCAATGGGACTGCGTAATCTCCGCATGAAAATTCCAAACTGTGAGCATAGCCCAAATTTCCAATGGTACATTGTGAAGGAAAAGATGGCACTCACCCGCTTCAAAGGACTTGTAAAGGTGACTTGTCATCCAAAGTGCATGTGCATAGCAGTATACAGCGTACAGGCAGGTAAAGGCAGGCAAGGACGCCGGGAGACCAGGCGTGCAGGTTACAGCTGTCTCGCACCTCCGTGCTTCATGAAACCATAGCCCAAATTTCCCCCTATTTGTTTTCACTCATCGATGTGAGTGCGGTGCAGGGACATGGACACATAGACTAAAAAGAGGGCTTGGACACCTGCCCTTTTAATGCACCTGTTCCATAATGCCCTTACTGATTGGGACCTCCATGGGTTGATGTGGGTCCCCATTCAGCTGACATGACTGCTGGAGGTCCCTTAACTCAGGAAATTTGTCGTGTTAACATATGTAAGCTTTTTACAAAGATTTAATTAGAAGAAGTGCCTTTTTTTTTCTACCTGAGCCCCTGCCCCCAAAATGTCTGTACACATCCCTGGTTCTGTGCACCTGTTTTGGTGGAGGAGATTTTTGAGGGAAACTGGTCTAGATATTTCTACCCATAACCATCTCCTAAAATGTATCATGAGATACACTTTGGTGTGGGATCAGCATGGTAACATCGAGTGGATGAGAAGCCTCAGTCTCGCTGTGGTGATAGGTCCATAGATTTGGATGGGATGAGAACACGGTGGAGTCAGACCTCGGCCTAATTGCGTGTCCAATCCCTTAATCACCTGGTGCTTCCTCTGTTATTCGGAATCTGTTACACAAGGCCATAGGAAATATCTGCTACAATTAAATCAGCCTGTTACACATTAGTGGGAAATGAATATTAATGGGACCTGACCATGTATGATCGGCTGATGCTAATATAGAGGGAGGCAGCTGAGGAATGAAGATTAGGATCAGGCAGCAACAACTTCCCAAAGCGGAATAAACAGTGTTGTGTATATACTATACGGTATAGACGAATCATTGCATTATTTGGGCGTATATTATAATTCAGTCAATTAATATTGCTAATTGATATCACTCCTTTTGAGAACAGAAGACGGCACTCACCACATGGCATAGCGTTTTTCTTGTATATTCAGACAGCATGGGTACAAGAGAAAAATGGCCACTGGGCCGTTTCACATTGCTAAGGGTGCTTAATCATGATAGGTCATGATTAAGCCCCCTTGGCGGTGTGAAACGGCCCATCGGCCATGTGGTGAGTGCCATCTTCTGTTCTCACAAGGAGTGATATCGTGGTATCTTACATGAATGAGCACCATCGTAGAGCAGCAAGACATGTCGGGAAGAGGTATGTGACGCCGCATAGTTGAATACATGCTGAGTGTGTAGAGTAGCAGTGCCACCTGGAATTTCTCTAGTGGACATATTGCTAAGTGAGGTTGTATTCATATATGTGTGTGTTTGGGGGGGGGCGTTATTGGAGTTCAGACATTGTACTACTACTGTACTACTACTATAACTTGGCACGACTGAAATCTTCCTAGTACAGTTTAAAGTGATATTGGGGGAGATTTATCAAAACCTGTCCTGAGGAAAAGTTGCTGAGTTATCCATAGCAACCAATCAGATCGCTTCTTTCATTTTCAAAGAGGCCTGTGAAAAATGAAAGAAGCGATCTGATTGGTTGCTATGGGCAACTGCGCCATTCTTCCTCTACACTGGTTTTGATAAATATCCCCCATTGTGAATACAATTTTATGAAGATATTTCTTATAATAAGTTTTCACCTGAAAATAAGGTGAAATTAACCTATATACTGAACTGCATTCAATGGGGCATCATTAGACACAATAGGAAAACGTATGCAGCTCCTAAAACTCAGTGGGAGAGTTTTTATTTAATTTTTTAGATTAGATTAAGGGGGTACTCCGCTGCTTAGTGTTTGGAACAAACTGTTCCGAACGCTGGAGCAGGGAGCTCGTGATGTCATAGCTCTGTCCTCTAAGGACATCACGCCCCGCCCCCTCAATGCAAGTCTATGGGAGGGGGCGTGACAGCCGTCACGCCCCCTCCCATAGACTTGCATTGAGGGGGCGGGGCATGACATCATGAGTGGGGCGGGGCTATGACGTCACAAGCTCCCGGCGCCGGGTCCAGCGTTCGGTACAGTTTGTTCCAAACGCTGAGCAGAGGAGTACCCCTTTAAAAAATGTTTGAAGAGTGTAGAACAGTGTTTCCCACCCAGTGTGCCTCCAGATATTACAAAACTACAACTCCCAGCATGAGTAACGCAACACAGGTGCTGAAGACAGCTCGTCACTGGGCTTTAAAGGGGTACTCCACTGGAAAACATTTTCTTTTAAATTAACTGGTGCCAGAAAGTTATACAGATTTGTAAATTACTTCTGTTAAAAAATCCCAATCCTTCCAGTACTTATGAGCTGCTGTATGCTCCACAGGAAGTTATTTTCTTTTTGAATTTCCTTTCTGCCTGACCACAGTGCTCTCTGCTGACCTCTCTGTCCATTTTAGGAACTGTCCAGAGTAGAAGCAAATCCCCATAGAAAACCTATCCTGCTCTGGACAGTTCCTGACATGGACAGAGGTGTCAGCAGAGAGCACTGTGATCAGACAGAAAGGAAATTCAAAAAGAAAAGAACTTCCTCTGTATTATACAGCAGCTCATAAGTACTGGAAGGATTGGGATTTTTTAATAGAAGTAATTTACAAATCTGTTTATCTTTCTGGCACCAGTGGATTTAAAAGAAAATGTTTTCCAGTGGAGTACCCCTTTAAAGGGGTACTACACTCCCCAGCGTTCAGAACATTTCATTCTAAACGCTTGGAGCGGGCGCCGTGGGTCGTGATGTCACGGCCACGTCCCTCAATGCAAGTCTATGGGAGGGGCGTGGTGACCGACATGCCCTTTCCCATAGACTTGCATTGAGGGGGCGTGGCATGACATTAGAGGGGTGTGGCTGTGACTTCAAGACCCTGCCGCCCGCACCCAGTGTTCTAAACGAACACCGGGTGCTTCACAGAGATCACAGGGTTCCCAGCTGCGGGACCCTCGCGATCAGACATCTTATCCCTTACCTTTGGATAGGGGATAAGATGTCTAGGGGCGGAGTACCCCTTTAATACTAGGTGAGAGTGAGACTGCAAGTGAGGCTATGAGGAACCAGCACCAGGGATGGGAGCTTTATTCCTGAAGGCTGCAGCCTCTAAAGAAAATATTGTGACTGATATTTGATGTCTACTGTATTGGGTGACTGGTAGTAAGCCCCCTGTATTGGCAGGGGAGATGTATTGTATAGTTAACCCTAGATAAGCAGGATTTATTCTGTGTTATGCCTGAGTGTGAAGGCTGTATATATTTTGTTACTGAAAGATAAAGACAGGAGAAGCCCTGTTTAAAAGTTACTTCCGTGTTCCTGTTTCTCGCTACTTTTTTGCCACTATTTGACTGGTTCTACAGAGCTAATCTCCCACAATACACATAAACATACATACGATTGCACACATACATAAGGTTCTTTGGTGACCTGCAGTTCGTCCTGCTAAATCCTGCAATGATAATATGGCTGCCATTGTATGGTTTATGGTGAAAAGTTTGACTTACTTGTATTACTTACCTTATCTATTTATTTATATACAGTGGTCGCTCAAGTTACAATTTTAATTGGTTCCATGACGACCATTGTATGTTGAAACCATTGTATGTTGAGACCATAACTCTATGGAAACCTGGTAATTGGTTCTGAAGCCCCAAAATGTCACCCAAAAAAATAGGAAAAAGCTAGGAATAAAGAAAAATAAGTAGATAACTAATACAGATAAAACAAATCCTTACATATAAAAATAAGAAAGAGCTGCTGGGAACTGTAAATCACTGTTTATGTCAGTGTTTCCCAACCAGGGTGCCTCCAGCTGTTGCAAAACTACAACTCCCAGCATGCCCGGACAGCCAACGGCTGTCCGGGCATGCTGGGAGTTGTAGTTTTGCAACAGCTGGAGGGATCCTGGTTGAGAAACAAAGGTTTAAAGGAGTAGTCCAGTGGTGAACCCAGTGGTGAACAACTTATCCCCTATCCTAAGGATAGGGGATAAGTTTGAGATCGCGGGGGGTTCGACCGCTGGGGCCCCCTGCGATCTCTCTGTACGGGGACCAGGCTCTCCGGCCAGATAGCGGGTGTCGACCTACGCACGAAGCGGCGGCCGACACGCCCCCTCAATACAACTCTATGGCAGAGCCAAAGCGTGCGGAGGTCGACACCCGCTATCTGGCCAGAGAGCCTGGTCCCCGTACAGAGAGATCGCAGGGGGCCCCAGCGGTCGGACCCCCCCGCGATCTCAAACTTATCCCCTATCCTTAAGATAGGGGATAAGTTTTTCACCACTGGACTACCCCTTTAAGTAGAGGACAGGAGCTTCTTCAGGGTCCTATACAGTACACACAGTGTCCCAAATGGAGCCGCCCTTACTTGGTAAAATGTAAAATGTCCATTCTGATTGGTCAGTTCCTCCAGTTGTGACATGTCTCACATCTGGACTGTCCATAGCATTGTATGTTGAGTCTGGTTTCAACTTACAATGGTCCAGAAAAAAACATTGTATGTTGAAACTATTATATGTTGAGGCCATTGTAAGTTGAGGGATCACTGTATTTTTTTTTTTATTTGTTTGTTTATGTTTAACAAAATACTATACAATATAATTAAAGGGGTATTCCGGGATTTTTTTTTTATTTGACTATGCTACAGGGGCTGTAAAGTTAGTGTAGTTCATAATATAGTGTCTGTACCTGATGACAGGGAGCCTGTCTGCTTCAATGGGTGGAGAGAACAATCTGCAACTAATGCAACAGCTGTAGGCATCCTGATTGAAAACCACAGGTCTGCAGCTCATTTATGTTTCAATGGGTGGGGTGGCTGATGTGTGGGAAGGAGGAAAATGGTATCATGGGAAACAAGAAAACTGAAAACAGGAAATACAAGTTCACAGAAAGCTAGACACAGTGTTATGGTAATCTCACAGCATAGCCATTTATCCCTAAGACAAGCGCAGATCCTTCCTAAGCCTGTCCATTACTGTCTGCCAGGTACATACTAAAATCACCTTATGCTGGAGAACCCCTTTAAGGTTGACTGTAAAGGAAACTAAAAGGGACGTATGAAGCCTACTCTACAGAAAAGTAATGATGGCAGGACACATATCCTAATAATGGTATCTATGTGTAGCACCAATAGTGACAGGTCTTTACCCAACAACGTATAGGGAACGTAAGTTACTGAGGTTCCGTACATCTGGCCCAGTCAATCTCTGTCCGATTTTACATGGATGATCACATGTAAAGTTTTTCTTTCTTGTTTTGGGGGGGCGGGAGGGTTCAGTAAATTCCAGAATTTGATGTATTGATTTTTCATTTTGTAACTCGCAGAACTCATCTTCTACCAAACACTAAATGATTGAGTTTATCAAATGGAAAGCCGGAGTGTTTTTTTTTAATATGCTAGAAGCTTACTTACTGGAAATGTAATTTTTCTCCGTCAATAAGACTGATTATGCACAATGACAAACATTGCAGGCACCCAAGACGTGGAGCACTCAGCCCTGTTCCCTGCAGGGCCTTTTGTTGGGAAGTGGGAGGCAATAATGTATAAGAACACACAGACTTCCATTCTTTCTGCATTTCCTGTGCATGGAGTGGGAGAAAGAAAAGAAGTGGAGACAGAAAATAAACCATTCTCCTGCAGGTTCCCGTGTAGAGAGTAGGAGGGAATAAAGTGGAGTGCAATAAAAAATGTCAAGGTTAATGAACACATATGTAGCTTTTTCCCTCACACGGGGTACTGTAATAATGGAAGTGGTGCTAATTATAATTCCGCTAAAAGCCGCGCCATCTAGTGTCTCCGCTCCATCTTTTAATAGCGCTTCCTTTTATGGTTCTATAGTTATCAGTCATTAAAGATCCTGTAATAATTAATTGTGCGACATTGACAGAATCTGGCTTGGATTCAGGTTAATATACCTTGGCATTAGTGTAATAACCATCCATGTTCTAGTATGCTAATGGCAACGACTAAAAGGGTTTCCAGCACTTTAAAGGGGTTATCCAGGAAAAAACGTGTTTAATATATATATATATATATATATATATATATATATATATATATATATATATATATCAACTGGCTCCAGAAAGTTAAACAGATTTGTAAATTACTTCTATAAAAAAATCTTAATCCTTCCAGTACTTATGAGCTTCTGAAGTTAAGGTTGTTCTTTTCTGTCTAAGTGCTCTCTGATGACACTTGTCTCTGGAACCGCCCAGTTTAGAAGCAAATTCACATAGCAAACCTCTTCTAAACTGGGCGGTTCCCGAGACACGTCATCAGAGAGCACTTAGACAGAAAAGAACAACCTTAACTTCAGAAGCTCATAAGTACTGAAAGGATTAAGATTTTTTTTATAGAAGTCATTTACAAATCTGTTTAACTTTCTGGAGCCAGTTGATATTTAAAAAAAAAGTGTTTTCCTGGATTACCCCTTTAATATTGATGGTCTATCTCTAGGATCAGCAATCAATACCATATTGGTGGGGGGCCAACTCCCAGCTTCCCCCCGACCAGATGATGGACACCAGTGACCACTGCGGCCTCTTCATTGTTTACCAGGCACACTTTGGTACATTGAACCTGATGAAGATCTCTGAAGCTCATTCCCATTCAAGTACATCCAGTACAAAATGCCTGATGCACATTAAAGGGCCTTTACCACTCAACAGAGCACCAATGCCCTTTCAATCAGTTGATCAGTGGGAGCAATAAGAGTCGGACCCCCAACAATATACTACGTAGGGCTATACAAGCTTATGGGGCTTTCAGCAAATCTGTATCCTGATCATTGTAGTCTCGGGCAAGTCTCGGAATAAAAATTTGAAGTACAGTTTAAACACATATCCTGCCTCCGGGGCCATCTTCAGATGTATATTTTAAGGGCAAGTCACATGGGGTGCATCTGCAGCATACTTCGTGCAGCAGATGCGCCAACAGCAGTCACAGAGGGACTGCAGAGCGTTTGGCCGGGTAGCTTTGTGCGTCCTCTCGTAGTGGTGGATTTCCAGCTGTAAACTCTGTAACTGGCGTCAGCACATCAGTAGCGTGAAATATGCTGTGGATGTGCTCCGTGTGACCCTGCCCTAACAGACATTGGTCCTCATTTACTATTGCAAACCCGACATGTTTTGTCGGGCCGTGCGCAAGTTTCGGGCGCATTGCGCCTGAAATTCTGTCTGTGCCTGAATTTGCGCCTTAAATTCTGTCTGCGCCTGAATATGCGCCTGAAATTGCGCCTGAAATGAAAAAAACCCAACTAACTCTCCATTTTGCTAAGAAAACCAGAAAAGGGGCATGGCCGTTGGGGAAAAGGGCGTGGTCACAGAAAAGGGGCGTGTTCCCGACATTTTCACAAAATCACAACATATTTACTGAAGTTTCCACAGAAAATGTGGTGGATTTCAGCTGAGGAAAACCCAAAAGGTCAGATCATCTGTAAAAAAAGCAAAATGTAGGGAAAGTGGAAAATGTAGGGAAACCTTAGTAAATACCGTGGAAAATAAATTGTAGGGACTTAAAACCCACAAAGAAAACTACACAACACTCTTAGTAAATAAGGGCCATTGTCTGAATTACCGGAGGCCGTTCTCAGGTCTCTGCTTGCTTTAGCTACCAACAGCTTCCGCAATCGCTTCGCGGGGCACTGGTGGAGAACAGAGTGAGCTCCCTTCCTCTATAACCCTACTAGATGCTGCTGTCACACTGACCACAACATCTAAAGGATTAACGGTCATGATTGGAGCACTTCTCCTCACAGTTACAGTGGAAGTTGGGACATTTCTTAGCAGCCAACTCCCGCCACAAATGACACCGGAACAGCTGCCATTACGGTATCATCAATGGACATACTGTAGATATATATATATATATATATATATATTTATTTATTTACCGTGCATACCTTATTTCAGTGTAACAGATATATAAAGCAGAGCCACAAGGAGATTTTTTATTTTTATACTTTATTATACAATAAATAATTTCACACATACAGTGCTGTTGATTTCTACATATTACAGTTCCTATTCAGACCTTTGTGTCTCCATGGTAACAGACTTTAATAAGGCATGACATCGTAATAGCATCTTTCCTGAAATCTTCTGATATGTACGATAAGAGTTGTAGAAGCCATTGGCCATCCCTGAAATGACTTCATACTTCATAGTACATGACATGACGGTGTAGTGAGCATGAACAGTCATTGTACCGCCGCACCACACTCATAGCGTATTGTGGTTCTCTCATGTTTAGGTTTGAAAAGCAGTTGCCGTATCTGTTATCATTAATTGGGCTTATTGATACATATGATATATTTAACTCCTTCTCGTCATAGCAATTTTCGCTTTATAGGTCAGGTTTTTTTTTTCTACTTCTGTTTTTATTTTTCCTTTAACGGAGCCTTATGAAGGCTTATTTGTTTGCGGCCCAAGTTGTTCTATTTTTATTTTCACTTTTCATTTAAAAGAGACCTCCAGGATAATAAAATAATGTAAAATCTACTTCATTATGTAAAGTTATATAAATTTGCAATACACCTACATTATCCCTCTTGCACTCTTTGTCTGTTTCCAGGCTTTTTTTCCCGCTCTGACAGGAAGTGTTAGGCTAGGTTCAGACTACGGAATTTCCGACAGAAATTCAGACGTAAAATTTCCGTCAGAAATTCCGCTTGCTAAAATGTCTAGTGTAGTGAATGGTTTTCCGTTCACTAATTCACACTTCGGAATTTGTGAAGCGGAAAATCCGCTTTGAAAATCCGCTAGAAAATTTCCGCATGAAGAAAGGGGTTGCTCTTTCTTCAGGCGGAAATCCTCGCGGAACACATTGCAGCCTATGGGAGACTGCAGTGTCCGCGCGGTCCTAGCTCCGACTAATTCAGTCGGCGCAGGCGGAACTCGGAATCTCCGGGCGGAAATTTTCTGCCCGGAGATTCCATAGTCTGAACCTAGCCTTATAGATGCATTCGACCTTTCACTTTCGACCACCATTCATTCCTATTGCGGCGGCCATCTTGTGGTCGAAGTCTTGGCTTTCCCGGCATGCTGCGGGACAGTTCTATGCCTCCCGTCCCCAAACTCAGCCACTCCCAACTGTTGAATATTAATTTTTGCTCAGCCGTCATTGGCTGAGCCCTTCTAGCATACTCCATGATCCAAAGTCCAATCGCAGGGCCGCCGCAGCACAGCCGCTGGAGGCTCACTGCTGTTACGTCAATGTAAGAGAAGAGAGCCAACCAGCGTTCACCCCACAGGCATACGCTGTGCAAGCAAACAGTCTCGCAAGCTTACGGACTATGGACTATGATGAAGAGAAACCATTACATTCTGGGAATTGTAGTGCTGAGCAACGGTTCAACCAGGAAGTACAAGACTAAACTGTGGACCGCCAAAAGTTGCGAAACTATAACACCTAGCATGCCCGGACAGCCATTGGCTGGCCGGGCATGCTAGGAGTTGTAGTTTTGCATCAGCTGGAGGTCCACAGTTTGGAGACTACATAAGTCCAATATCAAGAGGGACATGAGCAGCTCAACCAATAGGTATCTGACACGTCTTCTGTACCACTGGCTATTACAAGGGATTAACATGCGTCAATAAACTTCTAACTAAAACAGAATGCAAAATAAGGAGAGCGGAGATTTTGATCTGCACACAGAACCCGCGCTGTAGATGCCAGATGGACAGTCCAAGGTTTTGCAGATTTGCCTCTGGAAAATTGTGTCTCTTATGTTGTAGTTTTTATTTTTTTCTTCCTTGTGCCATTTTCTGTATCTGTTCTTGTAAACCCTTAACAGATGCATGTTGTGAATTCCGTATCAATGGATGACGATTATGTCCAGTGATCAGTACATAGACCAGTTGGGTCTTCTGACTGTGCACGCTTGGCTGCGGAACGTTCTTCCACGCCGATCCCAAATGTTCCCTAATTGTGAATCACCTCTTTTGTCTTTTCGTGGTTATTGTAGCAATGTGTTCACACACTGAAACATTGACACCTCTTATTAGCATGTTTGATAAAGTTGCTTTAATTCCATTAGATACTGTATCTATTTACAATGCAGTGGTTAATGAATTGTCTAGATACAGTTAGTATTTGCTTTGGTCAACAAAGTAGTATAAATAATATTTGGTTGTAATTGCTTGTATTTGTAAACTGGCTCATACATACAGGGTGACATTAAAGGGGTACTCTGCTGGAATTTTCTTTTTTTTAATAAATCAACTGGTGCCAGAAAGTTAAACAGATTTGTAAATGACTTGTATTAAAATAAATAATCCTTCCAGCACTTATCAGCTGCTGTATGTTCCACAGGAAGTTCTTTTCTTTTTGAATTTCTTTTCTGTGCTTTCTGCTGACACCTCTGTCCATGTTAGGAACTGTCCAGAGTAGGAGCAACACCCCATAGCAAACCTCTCCTGCTCTGGACAGTTCCTGACATGGACAGAGGTTTCAGCAGAGAGCACTGTGGTCAGACAGAAAAGAAATTCAAAATGAAAAGAACTTCCTTTTTAGCATACAGCAGCTGATAAGTACTGGAAGGGTTAAGATTTTTTTAAGAGAAGTAATTTACAAATCTGTTTAACTTTCCTTCACCAGTTGATTTAAAAAAAAAGTTTTCCACTGGAGTACCCCTTTAACAAACGCATGTACCTTAGTAAATGGCCGATGTAGAACAGGAATCTGTGTTTGTTGCATTCGTTGCGCAACTTCCCGCCAGCGCACATTCTATTTGTGCGTTGTGCCCCAGAGAGAGTGTTGAGTAGACAAAGAAGACCTAGTTTCACTAGTTTATCTTTGGCTCCAGATTTATCATCTATTAAAAAATAGTGCATATCCCATACCACCTCTGTCCCCCATACCTAATGGCACAAGGTCTACTTTAAAGTAACAACAAATAGAATCTGCGACTTTTGGGGGAACTAAGCAGCTACCTGCAATTAATTTATGCACTGAACTCAGCAAAAATACATCATACAATAAGCACCTAAGTGCTCCCCCGATGGTTGCTGCAGGTATCCCGATTTGTATCATTTAAAGGGGTACTCCCGTGGAAAACTTTTTTTTTTTTTAAATCAACTGGTGCCAGAAAGTTAAACAGATTTGTAAATGACTTCTATTAAAAAATCTTAATCCTTCCAGTACTTTTTAGGGGCTGTATACTAAAGAGAAATCCCAAAAAGAAATGCATTTCCTGTGATGTCCTGAACACAGTGCTCTCTGCTGTCCATTTTAGGAACTGCCAAGAGCAGGAGAAAATCCCCATAGCAAACATATGCTGCTCTGGACAGTTCCTAAAATGGACAGCAGAGGTCAGCAGAGAGCACTGTGGTTAGGACATCACAGGAAATGCATTTCTTTTTGGGATTTCTCTTTAGTATGCAGCCCCTAAAAAGTACTGGATGGATTAAGATTTTTTAATAGAAGTGATTTACAAATCTGTTTAACTTTCTGGCACCAGTTGATAAAAAAAATATATATATATATAAAGTTTTCCACAGGAGTACCCTTTTAAAGAGGACCTGTGGCCAATGCCTAAAAAATGAGTTTAATTGTAAATAAAAAGCTTAGGGCTCCCTGATCCCACATCTTTTTACAGTTTCTCACTACTTTCTTTCATTCCTGAGGTATGAGGACTGACACTTTGTCTGACAGTTCAGGGAATCAGTCAGATGGGCGGGAACATCATTTGAACAATGAGATTGATGGACAGGGTTATACAGTCGGGGGGGGGGGGGTGTATACACATATAGGCATGCACACCCCTTAATATAAAAACCTCCCCCCCCAACTGTATAACCCCACCCTTCACCTCATAGTCACTACCATTTATTTTTTTTTTTTATTAAAGGGGTACTTCACTGCTCAGCATTTGGAACAAACTGTTTCGTACGCTGAAGCTGGCGCTGGGAGCTTGTGATGTCATAGCCATGCCACCGCATGGCATCACGCCCCGCCCCCTCAATGCAAGTCTATGGGAAGGGGCGTATAAAGCCCCCTCCCATAGACTTGCATTGAGGGGGCGGGACATGACATCATGAGGGGGTGGGGCTATGACATCACAAGCTCCCAGCATCGGCTCCAGTGTTCGGAACAGTTTGTTCCAAACGCTGAGTAGCGGAGCACCCCTCAGAGTTCATGCCCATTTGTCTGATTCCTTGATTACTCAGGCAAAAATCAATCCTCATATCTCAGGATCGAAAGGGCGTATCAAGAAAGTGTAAAAAATAGTTTGATCAGAATACTCTAAGCTCTAGTATTCACTGATCATAAAATCAAATTTTGGGTTGGCCACAGGTTTTCTTTAACCCCTTAAGGGGTACATAACCCAGTAAAGGGTACATTTACGTCCTGTGCATAACCGCGGGCATCGGAGCGATGCCCGTGTCATGCGCGGCTGATCCCGGCTGCTGATCGCAGCCAGGGACCCGCCGGCAATGGCCGACGCCCGCGATCTCGCGGGCGTCCGCCATTAACCCCTCAGGTGCCGGGATCAATACAGATCCCGGCATCTGCGGCAGTGCGCGATTTGAATGAATGATCGGATCGCCCGCAGCGCTGCTGCGGGGATCCGATCATTCATAATGCCGCACGGAGGTCCCCTCTCCTTCCTGCTTCCAGCTCCCGGCGTCTCCTGCTCTGGTCTGTGATCGAGCAGACCAGAGCAGAAGATGACCGATAACACTGATCTGTTCTATGTCCTATACATAGAACAGATCAGTATTAGCAATCATGGTATTGCTATGAATAGTCCCCTATGGGGACTATTCAAGTGTAAAAAAAAAATGTTAAAAAATTTAAAAGTAAAAGTAAAAAAAAAGTGAAAAATCCCCTCCCCCAATAAAAAAGTAAAACGTCCATTTTTTCCTATTTTACCCTCAAAAAGCGTAAAAAAATAAATTTTAAAGACATATTTGGTATCGCCGCGTGCGTAAATGTCCGAACTATTGAAATAAAATGTTAATGATCCCGTATGGTGAACGGCGTGAACGAAAAAAAAAAAAGTCCAAAATTGCTACTTTTTAAATACATTTTATTAAAAAAAAATTATAAAAAATGTATTAAAAGTTTTTTATAAGCAAATGTGGTATCAAAAAAAAAAAAGATCATGGCGCAAAAAATGAGCCCCCATACCGCCGCTTATACGGAAAAATAAAAAAGTTAGAGGTCATCAAAATAAAGGGATTATAAACGTACTAATTTGGTTAAAAAGTTTGTGATTTTTTTTAAGTGCAACAATAATATAAAAGTATATAATAATGGGTATCATTTTAATCGTATTGACCCTCAGAATAAAGAACACATGTCATTATTACCATAAATTGTACGGTGTGAAAACGAAACCTTCCAAAATTAGCAAAATTGCGTTTTTCGTTTTAATTTCCCCACAAAAATTGTGTTTTTTGGTTGCGCCATACATTTTATGATATAATGAGTTATGTCATTACAAAGGACAACTGGTCGCGCAAAAGAAAAGCCCTCTTACTAGTCTGTGGATGAAAATATAAAAGAGTTATGATTTTTAGAAGGCGATGAGGAAAAAATGAAAACGTAAAAATTTAATTGTCTGAGTCCTTAAGGCCAAAATGGGCTGAGTCCTTAAGGGGTTAAACTGTGACTTTATCTCATTGACTATTGCTTATTTCTACGACTTTAGGTTTAATTTCCGTCTTTACCATTCATTGAATGGTCCGTATGTCTGAGATTTTACTTTATATGCTTATCCCCTAACCATAGGATCCACAGTATAGGGGAGAAGTGATGGATAACCCCTTTGAAGCTGTGTTCACACTAATTTCTGCAGCAATTTTGACATTATTTTCCAAAGTTCCCAGTAAAAATTTTAAAATTAAAATTTTTTGGAAAATGGCGGTAAAATGGTGGCCACTTAAGTGGCGACACTGCTAATTCAACACGCCATGTGGACACAGCCTCAAAGGGGGTTAAAGGGAGGATTTATCAACAACTTCATTCTGTGCCTTTGGTCACATGTTCTCACCGGTTGCAGCCATTGGTGCTGTAGTAGTTTCCAACTTAAACCTGATTATTTAATATGTGTTTTTATTTATTTTTTGTGATTTTTATAAAAAAGTTTATTTTATAAATAATGATACAGATTGTTCGTAGACCGGAGAACTGTTACTGATATATTGACGTCATTTACCAATATCCTTTCTCCTTTCTTTCAGGGAGAGTAAGAGTTGAAGATGAGGCCTACAGAAGCCTGCTACTTCTTAAAAATCAGCCTCTTGATCCTTTTCTATGTGGGTTGCTTTGCCCAGAAACATCCCAGTATGGACATTGCAGTAATCTTGGTAGGCACCTCAGACGAGGTGGCCATCAAAGATGTTCACGAAAAAGATGACTTCCACAACTTGTCAGTAACACCAAGGGTGGCTTTGGTGACTATGAATGAATCCGATCCTAAGAGTATCATCACACGAATCTGTGACCTCATGTCTGACAAGAAGGTGCAGGGGGTAGTATTTGGTGATGACACTGACCAGGAGGCTATTGCTCAAATTTTGGACTTTATTTCTGCTCAGACCCACACTCCCATCCTAGGCATTCATGGTGGATCATCAATGATTATGGCTGATAAGGTAAAGTACACGATTTCTCTTTGTTATTATCCTAAACCAAAGCTAAACATGTTGGGATTTTATTGAAAATTTGTTGTTACCATTAGTGATAAATGAATCGATATGGCATAAACTGGATTTTGTCAAAATTTCACAAAAAAATATTAATATTCATTGTGATTCGTATTGGATTATTATCGCCCCTGCTCCTATACACTGAGAAGCCCAAAAGTAAGCAGCAAAGCTGGATGCATCATAACTTCCCCCCACTATATTCTCTGGGCCGAACACTCTATACTTGGCCCAGACGCTCAGTGTACTGTACAAGGGCAGGGATACATCTCTTTGATAGGAGTCCCTGCTCCTGTACATGCTTTGCTTTGGCAATCGCAGAGCAATTGGGGGCACCCCTAATTTAAATCTGGATCTGAATTCAAAGCAAATCAGTCTGTTGCTTCTTTGTAATAGTATCAGCGTAGTAGCTAGTAGTAGCTTTGTTTCAGACATGTTACAAAGGGGTGTCCCCGCTTGATCAGGGGTTTACAGATACCATCATAGGGATCTATGATTCTATCCATTGAAGGCACTAAACCCATGGTTGGACCGAGACCTCCTCCCCCCCCCCCCCCCGACTGTATAACCCCACCCTTCACCTGATAGTCACTACCATTTTTTTTTTAATTAAAGGGGTACTCCGCTGCTCAGCATTTGGAACAGTTTCGTACGCTGGAGCCGGCGCTGGGAGCTTGTGATGTCATAGCCATGCCCCCTCATGATGTCAAGCCCTGCCCCCTCAATGCAAGTCTATGGGAGGGGGCGTGTCACGCCCCCTCCCATAGACTTACATTGAGGGGGTGGGGCATGACATCATGAGGGGGTGAGGCTATGACACAGTTCCCAGCGCCGGCTCCAGTGTTCGGAACAGTTTGTTCCAAAGGGGTGACTCCTGACCTTAATATGGAATGAAAAACTGCACCTAGGCATAGCACAGATAGAGCTTATTTGGTGATTTTGTGATATTTTATGCTCTGTTTCCTTGTGTTATCAATTATTATGCAGTAGGCCTCATTTACGAAAACTTGTGCAGACAAAAACAGGAGGTGTTGCCCTTAGCAACTGATTCCATTACTGCTTTTATTTGTCCTAAATGAAACAAGTGATCTGGTTGGTGTCATAAATTAGGACTAATTGATTGTTTCCAGCTATTACCCTTTTTCCTTTTTTTTTTGCAATGTTATAAACCATTAAGAGGGTTTTCTGATTTTAACAAAAAATTGCCAGGGGCCAGAAATTGTGAAGGAAAAATAAAACTTATACTCATTCCTCTGGTAGCCCCCAGTTTAGTGGTGCTGCCGCTCCCGTGTCCCCTGGTGAAAGCGCACCCCCCAGTGAACTCACTAAATGCTGCACATGGAACACTGCGGTTACGTACTTTTTGCCTATGTAGCCAGTAAATGATGACATCATCCTGTGTACAGTGATGTCATCGGGGAACTTCCACTGGGGACTCTGTGGCTGTTTTTGAATTTTCCCTTCCGGTCTCAGGCTCCTGGCAATTTTTTATTTAACCCAGAAAGCCCCTTTAATAACACTTGATTTAGCATATGTATTGGTATGGTATTTTATTATTTACCATATACAGTATGTTCAAATAGTTATATGAAGCTGCTTGAAAAATTTCAATATATATTTTTTTTTTTTATGTTGTAAAAGGTTGTTAAAGATTTTGATTGGACGGGGTCTGAACACTCAGACCATGACTGATTGCTAGAACAATCCAGGAGAAAAGACCCCTTAAAGGGGTTATCCAGGAAAAAACTTTTTTTATGTATATATACATATATATCAACTGGCTCCAGAAAGTTAAACAGATTTGTAAATTACTTCTATTAAAAAATCTTAATCTTTTCAGTACTTTTGAGCTTCTGAAGTTAATGTTGTTCTTTTCTGTCTAAGTGCTCTCTGATGACACGTGTCTCGGGAACTGACCAGTTTAGAAGCAAATCCCCATAGCAAACCTCTTCTAAACTGGGCGGTTCCCGAGACACGTGTCATTAGAGGGCACTTAGACAGAAAGAACAACCTTAACTTCAGAAGCTCATAAGTACTGAAAGGATTAAGATTTTTTTTATAGAAGTCATTTACAAATCTGTTTAACTTTCTGGAGCCAGTTGAGATATATATATAAGTTTTTTCCTGGATAACCCCTTTAATATGTTCCCGCCTGGCTCTGTACTACATGATTGAGGCACACTCACAATGTAAGTCTATAGGATTGTCTTAGTTGCCAACACAGAGAGCAGGGAGTGAAGCGCTCAGCCATGGGCTTTTCTCCCCGCTCATCCTAGCTATTAGTCCGCGTGTGAACACTCAGGCCCCAAAACTTTTAACATGTCAAGTTTTTCAAAGCAGCAGGTACAATTTAACTACATTCTGCAAAAAATATGAGGAAAGTAACATGGCACTCACCAGTCTGCTGTAATTCATTTTTATTTATTTTTTTATTGAAGAAAACGGCATGGCAGGTAACATAGACTTGCAGGGGCATAGAAAGCAAAGGCTTGGAACAGCACTTCTTCTGGCCTCCATGCCGTTTTCTTCAATAAAAAGATGAAATGAATAACAGCAAATGGATTAAAGGTGAGTGCCTTGTTACTTTCCTTTCCTTTTTCTGCTGAATTGTGGACTGTGCTGCATTTGACACGAGCCCCCCCTGGCTACATAGATTGGTCTCTTTATGGAGTGAGGCTGATTTAGATCCGTAGTGTGCGGTGCCGACATTTGTTGCTCTACATACACATTTTAACTCTTTATTACTTCAGTTAAAATAGCTCCTTATAGATTGAAAATATTCTGAGTGTTTGCCTTGGTTTACATATTGAGGACAGGTGAAGCATTAATAAATATTGGGGGGAATTTATTGAACTATGTACGCCAGTTTTCTGCTGTAATAAAAGTAAAATAATGTTGGTGCAAGCTTAATTTTGCTGAAATATTTGTGACGTTTCCGTACCTGGTGTAATTTTCTGCGGCACACAGGTGCTTCACTTGTACGTTCTGTGAAAACGGAACCAGAACATTTGTTGGTAAATCGTATGCAGTTCTTGCTGCACGCTCTCCTGTGGCACGCTCTCCTGTGGCACGCTCTCCTGTGGCACGCTCTCCTGTGGCACGCTCTCCTGTGGTACACTCTCCTGTGTCACGCTCTCCTGTGGCACGCTCCGCCCTGCAGTCAAAATGTGTGACCCCAGTTTGATGATTCTCGAATTGCTACTATAGTCACCTGGAATAAAAATTGAGATGTATGTTTGATCAGAAGGACCCATTCACTCGACAGATTTCCACATGGCTATAGGTGTGGGATCTAGGTGCATTCAATGCCAAAATCTGTGTTAATTCTGTCTCCCCTTTGTTTTTATTGGGAATCCATGTTGCCATCTCCACAACAGCAAATTCTTATTATTATACAGTGGTCCCTCAATTTACAATATTAATTGGTTCCAGGACGACCATTGTATGTTGAAACCATTGTATGTTGAGACCATAACTCTATGGAAACCTGGTAATTGGTTCTAAAGGCACCAAAATGTCATCCAAAAATAGGAAAAATTGAAAATTTAAGAAAAATAAGTAGATAACTAATATAGATAAAGCAAATCCTACATATAAAAGTACCGTATATACTCGAGTATAAGCCGACCCGAAAATAAGCCGAGGCCCCTATTTCACCCCAAAAACCCAGGAAAAGTTATTGACTATAAGCCTAGGGTGGGAAATACATCATCCCCCCATGTCATCATCCCCCCCTGTCATCATCCAGACCCCCGTCATTAACACCCCCTCATCATCACCACCTGTCAATCCCTTCTCAGTGGTCTTCAACCTGCGGACCTCCAGATGTTTCAAAGCTACAACTCCCGGCATGCCCGGACAGCCAACGGCTGTCCGGGCATGCTGGGAGTTGTAGTTTTGCAACATCTGGAGGTCCGCAGGTTGAAGACCACTGATAAAGGATTGACAGGTGGACAGGCCGGGACCATCCCCTCACAGCTAAAGCCAAAAACGTTTTTTTTGTTCACTCGTGTATAAGCCGAGGGGGGCGTTTTCAGCACGAAAAATCGTGCTGAAAAACTAGGCTTATACTCAAGTATATATGGGAATAAAGATCTGCTGGAAGCTGTAAATCACTGTCTATGTCAGTGTTTCCCAAGCAGGGAGCCTCCAGCTGTTGCAAAACTACAACGCCCAGCATGCCTGGACAGGCGAAGGCTGTCCGAGCATGCTGGGAGTTGTAGTTTTGCAACCGCTGGGGGCACCCTACTTGGGAAACACTGGTCTATGTAGAGGACAGGAGCTTCTTCAGGGTCCTGTACAGTACAGGCAATGTCCTAAAAAAGTAACATGGAGTCGCCCTCACCTGGTGTCCAAAGGAGCAGGTAAACCTGGTACAGGTAAAGTGTACAGAACATGTAATACCTCCCTGTACTGTAGGGGGCGCTAACAGATACCAGTCAGTGTATACGCTTCAGTAATACAGGGGTTTTACCAGTAAAATGCCTATTCTGATTGGTCGGTTCTTCCGGCCATTGACACGTTTCGCAGATCTGGACTGTCCGTACATTGTATGTTGAGTCTGGTTTCAAGTTACAATGGTCCAGAAAAGACCCTTGTATGTTGAAACTATTGTATGTTGAGTAGTGTTGAGCGGGAAAGGCCATATTCGAATTTGCGATATTTCGCGAATATATGGACGAATATTCGTCATATATTCACTAAATGTGCATATTCGTAATATTCGCATTTATTTTCACACGTGAAAATTTGCATATGCGAAAATTTGCAAAAGCGAAAATTCGCATATGCGAAAATTCGCACGCCAGTCTCACACAGTAGTATTAGAGCCTTCTTTACACCACACAAGCTGGAAGCAGAGAGGGATGATCACTGTGATGTGTACTGTGAAAAAAAAAAGAAGATTGGAATATGCGATATTCGCGAATAAAATTCGCATTGCGAATATTCGCGAGCAACACTAATGTCGAGGCCATTGTAAGTTGAGGGATCACTGTATGTTCTTTTTTAGCTGCACGGTTTTGCCAATAATATGAAGGCATCAACTATTGAGCAAATGTGAATTTTTGGACAGCCCTTTTTGCTTTCTGTATAGTGCCCAGTCCATTATAGGGAAAGCCATTGAAATATTTGCTTTGTCTGATAAGTACCTGCTGTGTATCATCACAGGAGCACAGTCATCAATGTCCCCAAATGCTCCACTTCCCCGACACACATATTGTACATATACAAGTACTGTTCTACCTACTTAATGGTAGTTGCCAATGTGGAGTCCCATCTAGCAGCTTCTCTGTAAAGTCCTAATTATACAGAATAGTTCAGTAATACATATTTCCCACATGCCGGGGTTATATTTCCTTCATATCTGACAACTAAACAGCTGCTTATTATATATATTTTCACAAACAGCAGCTTTTGTGATAGACGGAAAAACATTCTGACATGGTTCTCCTTATCCGCCTTTCATCTGCTTGAAATCCTATTGTGCCCCAACACCCTTCACACACACTCTTCTTTTTTTACATTTCTTTTTTCGCTTTTAAGAAACACCAGGAATTTAAATGATTATTTTTTAATATTTTTTTGCTCATTCTCACCTCCCCGATTCCCACTAAGCTCCCGGTCTGACATCATCCGGTCATAGCTTGTCAACGCTTCTTCAAAGACGAGCAGTCTCAGCAGGAGCCGTCCATCCAGCCAAAACACTGACTAAGGTGGGACACCTCTGCGTCCAGTGATTGGCTCAGCGGGTAATTCCTGCTGAGACTGCTCGTCCTGAAATCTTGTTTCTTACAATCTGAGAGTCCTTTTAGGTGTTTTTGCAAAATACAGGTGGCTTTAATGTGAATTTTACTATGGAGAGGCTTTTTTCTGGCCACTCTGCCATAAAGCCCAGATTGATGGAGGTTGTAGTCATGGTTGACCTTCTGGAAGTTTCTCCTATCTGCACACAGGATCTTTGGAGCTCAGCCAGAGTGACTATTGGATTGTTGATCACCTCTCTTACCAAGGCCTTTCCCTCCCGAATCCTTAGTTTGGTGGGGCAGTCAGCTCTAGGAGGAGTTCTGGTTATTCGAAACTTCTTCCACTTACAAATTATGGAGACCATTTTGCTCTTGGGGACTCTCAGCACAGATTTTTTGTACCGTTCTCCAGATCTGTGCCGCCCACAAACCTGTCTCTGAGTTTTACAGGCAGTTTTTCCCACCTCATGGCTTGGCGTTTGCTATGATATGCATTGTCAGCTGTAAATTGACCACAGGTGACTCCAATCAAGGTGTAGAAACATCCAGGATGGCAGGCTAGATTTCAAGTGTCAAATCAAGGGGTCTGAATACTTTTTTTTACTGAATACTGAGTTTTTCCTTTTTCTAAAATTCTGTTTACACTTTGTCATTATGGGATATTATGGGAGTTTTATCAAAACCTGTGCAGAGGAAGAGTGGTGCAGCTCTAGGCCACCTGGGTAGGACATATAGAGATCATGGGGGACTCACCTCTATGTGGCCTCTTCATGGGGGACTCTGTCACTTGAGACACCTCTATGTGGCCTCTTCATGGGGGACTCTGTCACTTGAGACACCTCTATGTGGCCTCTTCATGGGGGACTCTGTCACTTGAGACACCTCTATGTGGCCTCTTCATGGGGGACTCTGTCACTTGAGACACCTCTATGTGGCCTCTTCATGGGGGACTCTGTCACTTGAGACACCTCTATGTGGCCTCTTAATGGGGGACTCTGTCACTTGAGACACCTCTATGTGGCCTCTTCATGGGGGACTCTGTCACTTGAGACACCTCTATGTGGCCTCTTAATGGGGGACTCTGTCACTTGAGACACCTCTATGTGGCCTCTTCATGGGGGACTCTGTCCCTTGAGACACCTCTATGTGGCCTCTTCATGGGGGACTCTGTCACTTGAGACACCTCTATGTGGCCTCTTCATGGGGGACTCTGTCACTTGAGACACCTATGTGGCCTCTTAATGGGGGACTCTGTCACTTGAGACACCTCTATGTGGCCTCTTCATGGGGGACTCTGTCCCTTGAGACACCTCTATGTGGCCTCTTCATGGGGGACTCTGTCACTTGAGACACCTCTATGTGGCCTCTTAATGGGGGACTCTGTCACTTGAGACACCTCTATGTGGCCTCTTCATGGGGGACTCTGTCCCTTGAGACACCTCTATGTGGCCTCTTCCACAGAGCGGCTCCCTGGGGCCATCCCTGTATTGCAAAAACAACAATTCATCTGAACACTGTAAAATAAAACATTTTCCCTGGCTGGCTGCTGCTTCCCTCAGAAAATCAGTTGCCAGGGACCCCAGGAATGGGATCCAGGGCGATCAGGTGATCGGCCCTGGTGCCTGTATTTTAAAAAAGGTCATCTGCGATGTAACCGCCTCATTAATGGGTAAGATGGTTACATCAAATACGGTGACCCTGTTATTTTAGTTTTAATGGGCACTGTCAGAATCAAAAACATTTTATATTTTGTACATCTTGGAAAAACATTAATTAGCTTTTCTAAAATACTTCGCTAAGAAACAAAACTCCTTTTTATAGAAATCATGGCTTATAAAAAACCCTATTAGGGATCCCCATACCATACAGAACATAATTATGTTCGGCTGCAGCATTATCTTTGTCCCAGCTGAATCACATACTGGGGCAAAGTCCAGGAAGTGTGGGTGGGATTAGTACTGCTCTGTGCTCACTTCTGTCCTATCAGACTCCTGTCTGAAAACAGAGAGGAGGGGGTTACAGGGGCTTGAGCAGCCTGCAGATATCGGATGAAGAGACCCAGCACAGCACAGCAGACTCAGGGAGAAAGTGAATGCATGGTGAGTGAGAGCGGGCTCAGTGCTTGCCCCAGACACGCCCCTTCCTGAGCAGTGGATGTCAGAACGAGTGAACAGCTGAACAGAAAGATTTGTGAACCAAATACAGAAGCTAGACACATAAAAAATTACATTTAACCCTTTAAGGACTCGAGCTTTTTCTGTTTTTTCATTTTCATTTTTTCCTCCTTAACTTTAAAAAATCATAACTCTTTAAAATTTTCACCTAAAATTCTAAATGATGGCTTATTTTTTACGTCACTAATTCTACTTTGTAATGACATTAGTCATTTTACCCAAAAATCTACAGTGAAACAGGAAAAAAAAATTCAATGTGCGACAAAATTGATGAAAAAACAGTATTTTGTAACTTTTGAGGGCTTCCGTTTTTACGTAGTACATTTTTCAGCAAAAATGACACCTTATCTTTATTCTGTAGGTCCATACGGTTAAAATGATACGTTTAAAATGGTCATCTTTTGACCCCTATAACTTTTTTATTTTTCTGTGTTCAGGGCGCTATGAGGGCTCATTTTTTGCGCCGTGAAGTTTCCCACCATCCTATTTTTTATTTTTTTTTGCTAGCCCGTTCCCCCCCCCCCCTGCTCTGGATAGGGGATAAGATGTCTGGGGGTGGAGTACCCCTTTAAGTGAAGGATGCCATGTGGTTTTCAAAAGGGCACCTACCTTGGGAGATCAGCTATCTCCTAGTGTTGTGCATACCCAAACAAACCCCAGCAGCAGCTGGTTAGCCCAGAAGGGCTTTTTTAAATGTGGCCACAAAATCTGTCACACCTGTCATTATGCAAAGCCCCCCAAATATTTTGAGAATGCAGATGACACCAAAACCTTAAAATAAAAAAAAACTATATTAATTGTAATTACAGCAATGTAGTCTATATCACTGAATGTAGTGCATGCAATTTAAAATATGTGGGTTACACCACACGTAAATTATAAACACGAGCACTAGAACATCTCAATTAGGGATGAGCGAACTTACAGTAAATTCGATTCGTCACGAACTTCTCGGCTCGGCAGTTGATGACTTTTCCTGCGTAAATTAGTTCAGCCTTCAGGTGCTCCGGTGGGCTGGAAAAGGTGGATACAGTCCTAGGAAAGAGTCTCCTAGGACTGTATCCACCTTTCCAGCCCACCGGAGCAACGGAAAGCTAAACTCATTTATGCAGGATAAGTCATCAACTGCCGAGCCGAGAAGTTCGTGACGAATCGAATTTACTGTAAGTTCGCTCATCTCTAATCTCAATGATAGTAGTACTACTGCTGTTCGACACAGGTCGGCTGCATCAGCACATTTCTATTCTGTACATGCGGGCAATCGAAATGCATTTAAGATCTATGCTATTGAACATGTGAATGCTGGAGTAAGAAAGGGATGCTTACCAAAAAAGTTGGCAGACAGAGAGGCATTTTGGCAGTTCACATTGGGGACACGTGCCCCATCGGGTCTAAATGTCCGTCGTGAATTATTATTTAATTATTGATTGATTTAGCTTCCCTTTCTCATTTTGCATGTACTCTAATCCATCCATGTCTGAACTTTCTTGATTTTATGCATTTTAACATATTGTTTAACCATTACCAAGTTGGTTATATCTCCGGTGAGGTGGGAGGTATTTGGAGTATTTTTACTCTGCCCCGTAAACAAGTATTTAAAGGGGTACTCCGGCAGAAAACTTATTTTTTTGTTTAAATCAACTGGTGCCAGAAAGTTAAAGTTCTTATAATGGACAGAGATGTCAGCAGAGAGCACTGTGCTCGTGACGCCAGCAGAGAGGTCTGTGTTCCAAAAAGAAAAGAATTTCCTCTATAGTATTCAGCAGCTAATAAGTACTGGAAGGATTACGATTTTTTAATGGAAGTAATTTACAAATCTTTCTGACACCAGTTGACTTAGAAAATAAAAAGTTTTACCTCTTGGATTTTTTATTACATTTTTAGGAAAAATGCCCCAAAGAAAAGGCCACAAATGCCGCACAGCGTTTATTTGGTTAAAAAAAAAGTTAAAACAGTAAAACAGAAGTCAATAGGGATTTATGAAGCACCAAACCCACCTGGCGTTTTTTCCCTTGCCTTTTTTTACCCTTATCTTTGGTGTTTTTCGGCGTTTTTTGGGTTCGGTAGTGTTTTTTTTAATATGTGATAAGATGTATTTTTCCGGAATACCACTTTAAACTCAATAGTAAACTGGCTAATTGTACAGCATAATTTTATGTCTGTAAAATTTGAAGTGTTGGCCATTGGATGACCCCGTCAGGTTTTTGGATGTATTCGACGTGTGTATGTTACAATCGTAGACATGCATTTTCAAGCTTTTGCTAATTCTAAATCCCCCGAATAAATAGCTAAAAATAATTTTTAAAACAATGTCCACAAAAAAGTAAAGATAAAGGTCCAAAGAACACAGAAGGTGACAGAGCGATCAGAAGGGGTCCCAGAGGTCAGCCCCTTCCCAATTATAAAGTGATGGCATATCCCAGTGGAATATGGATTCTTCTACAGTAGAGCATAGAACATGAGGCTATTTATAAGTAGTGTTGAGCGGCATAGGCCATATTCGAATTCGCGAATATTCGCTAATATATGGACGAATATTCGTCATATATTCGCGAATATTCGTATATTCCTAATATTCTCGATTTATTTTCGCTTATGCGAAAATTCGTGTATGCGAAAATTCACATATGCGAAAATTAGCATATACAGAAATTAACATAAGTGAAAATTCGCATATGCAAATTTTCGCATATGTGAAAATACGCACACTGGTCTCACACAGTAGTATTAGAGCCTTCTTTACACCACACAAGCTGGAAGCAGAGAGGGATGATCACTGTGATGTGTACTGTGAAAAAAAAAAAAAAGAAAAAGAAAACAACAAACAAAAAAACGAATATTCGTAATTACGAATATATAGTGCTATATTCGCGAATATTCGTGAATTCGCGAATATGCGATATTCACGAATAAAATTGCGAATATTCGCGAGCAACACTATCTATAAGTCTAATAAATATTAAGAATTATACTGTATGTGTAAGGCTAAGAAACAATTTCTTATAGGTCCCAATGGGCCGTACTTTCAGCAGCTGTCATTTGTTCTTTCCATCTTGGATTACACATTTTCCTGGGAACCAGATCCATCTTTCTCTACCTCAGAAGACCCTTTTAATATTTCCTTGAGAGGTTGGTTGACCTGACCATCTTACTAATGGTTAAAAAGGCGATGTAGTTATTTGATAAGTGACTCAGTTCTAGACATAAATCTGTCTTTCAGAAATCGATACAAATCATTCTGACCTTTGTCCTTCCCACCCCTTCCATGGCCTTGGATAGGTCACATTTTATCATATGTCTTCAATGGTTAAGACAATTGGCAACTACCCCATTAGGGTTTTGTTATTAAAGTGTACCTGTCGCCAACAAAATTTTTTGATATAATATAGATAATACCCTTATATGTTTATGTGTAATATACATTGATTAAAAATGTGTATATTTTTAGGTGAAAAAAAAATGTTGTCCCTGCAGCTCCTGTGTGTGTCTATGAGCAGTCCAAATACAGGAAGTGAGGGCAGGAGAAGCAGGGCTCTGTGCAGGCTCCTGGCTTGTCAATCATCCTGCTGTGTGAGCCAGGGGCGTGCCTTAGAGCCTCAGTGCACATAGCCCTGCTTGTCCTCAGTGTAGAGAGTCCTGCTTGTCCTCAGTGTACAGAGCCCTGCTTGTCCTCGGTGTACAGAGCCCTGCTTGTCCTCAGTGTACAGAGCCCTGCTTGTCCTCAGTGTACAGAGCCCTGCTTGTCCTCAGTGTACAGAGCCCTGCTTGTCCTCAGTGTGCAGAGCCCTGCTTGTCCTCAGTGTGCAGAGCCCTGCTTGTCCTCAGTGTACAGAGCCCCTGCTTGTCCTCAGTGTACAGAGCCCCGCTTGTCCTAAGTGCACAGGCCCCTGCTTGTCCTCAGTGTACAGAGCCCTGCTTGTCCTCAGTGTACAGAGCCCTGCTTGTCTTCAGTGTACAGAGCCCTGCTTGTCCTCAGTGTACAGAGCCCTGTTTGTCCTCAGTGTAGAGAGTCCTGCTTTTCCTCAGTGCACAGAGCCCTGCTTGTCCTCAGTGTACAGAGCCCTGCCTGTCCTCAGTGTACAGAGCCCTGCTTGTCCTCAGTGTACAGAGCCCTGCTTGTCCTCAGTGTACAGAGCCCTGCTTGTCCTCAGTGTACAGAGCCTTGCTTGTCCTCAGTGTACAGAGCCCTGCTTGTCCTCATTGTACAGAGCCCTGCTTGTCCTCAGTGTACAGAGCCCTGCTTGTCCTCAGTGTACAGAGCCCTGCTTGTCTTCAGTGTACAGAGCCCCACTTGTCCACAGTGTACAGCGCCCTGCTTGTCCTCAGTGTACAGAGCCCTGCTTGTCTTCAGTGTACAGAGCCCCACTTGTCCACAGTGTACAGAGCCCTGCTTGTCTTCAGTGTACAGAGCCCCGCTTGTCCTCAGTGTACAGAGCACTGCTTGTCCTCAGTGTACGGAGTCCTGCTTGTCCTCAGTGTGCGGAGTCCTGCTTGTCCTCAGTGTACAGAGCCCTGCTTGTCCTAAGTCCACAGAGCCCTGCTTGTCCTCAGTGTACAGAGCCCTGCTTTTCCTAAGTCCACAGAGCCCTGCTTGTCGACCCTCACTTCCTGCATTTGGACTCCTCATAGAGACACACAAACAATAGCTGTAGGGACAAAAATATACACATTTTTAACCAATGTATACTACAAATATACACAAAATGGTATTATCTACATTATGTAAAAAGTTTTTGTTGACGACAGGTACACTTTAACTTTTTCTGGATCAACACCTTTTGACAATATGGGGTATGAGAAAGAGAAAATGGGGAGAGCACACTATATAAAGTAGCTAGTACACGTGACATAGACCTATTGCATGTTCCAGGAGCAGAGATCCTGGGTCCAGTAGTCAATTAAACCCGTGGGATGCATGTACTAGATAAAGTATCGATAAAGTAGCATATATATATATATATATATATATATATATATATGTGTATATATATATATATATATATATATATATATATATATATATATATATATACAGGAGCATACGTGCACTCATCGCTAAGAAGATATCTGCGCATACGGGAGTCCGGGATCACAGGGTCTTGAATTCAGATGCTGTGGAGCGCTCAAAGGCAACGCCGGCCCTTTCACACGTCAGTGCGAACTTCTTCCGGCCTCGTCGGAGGCCGGAAGAAGTACGCACCGACGTGTGAAACGGCAGCATTGCCTTTGAGCCCTCCACAGCGTCTGGATTCAAGATTCTGTGATCCTGGACTCCCGGATGCTCAGATACCTTCTTAGCGATGAGTGCACGTACGCTCCTGTATATATGCTACTGTTTGACAATATGTTAATGCAAAAAAAAAGCCCTCTGTGTCTATACTATAGCCTAGTAATATTGTGGCAAATTTTTGTTGTATCTACTTTTTTTTTAGGTTGTGTGGTAGGGCACAACAACCAACATAAGCCTTTTGAATATCTCAGAAGTTATATGGTCAGAGGGTATTACAACAGGTCCTTATCAATAATGGATCCCAATGGTACCAAACACAATAGTATTTAGAGGTGTTTGTAGGAAGTATTTCATCCAATTGCCAAGCTTATGCAAAAGACGCATTTCAAAGGCAAGATGAAGAAGGCGTTGCATCTTTGAAATGCATTGTCTTCGTCAACATTAGTAAAGAAGTTTTTATTTTAGTCTACATTTCCAAATGGTTGTTTTTTTTTGGGGATAAAACCCCATCCACAAACTCTACCAGGAGGGAAACCACTGTATATTACTTGGGTCAGCCCCATTGAGATCCAGTTTTGACAAGGTTGTGTTGGCATACAGTCAGACCATACAGCAAAAAATACGTGCAACAATGTTATATAATTGTGCATGATCTGCTGCACTGTTGTATATTTTACTGTATATAACAAGAGAGGGGGCTGTAGAAAATTTCTCATTCCATGTTTTTCCTTTGTAAACCTGTCAGAAGATTGAGGTTATTTGAGGGCAGCCTGTAGTTAGGAGGCTACTGACAAACTAGACTTTAGACATATTGATATTGTGCTTCTTATGTCTTAGGAGAGCATCAATATATGGAGTGCCACCAAGTGTAGAAAGAGGCAAAGGGCTGGGACTTGTAGTCCTGTACGTGGACGCTCAGCTCCCAGATACCTGACCCAAGGTCCAAAAAGGCTCATCAAAGATAAAGAAGATAGAAAGAGCCCTCCAAACCCATTAAAGGGGTACTTCACTTCTAGACATCGTATCCCCTATTCCAAGGATAGGGGATAAGATGTCTGATCGCGGGGGTCCCGTCGCTGAGGACCGCCACATTCTCGGCTGTGGCACCCCAGACATCTGGTGCACCAAGCGAACTACACTCCGTGCCGGATGACTGCCTATCCGGGGCAAAGGCTCGGGACGTCACGGCCACACCCCACTCGTGATGTCACAGCCATGACCCCTCAATGCAAATCTATGGGAGGGGGCGTGATGCCCATCACGCCCCCTCCCATAGACTTGCATTAAGGGGGCGTGGCTGTGACATCATGAGCGGCCACGGCCGTGACGTCACGAGCCTCCGGCACGGCACCCGACGCTCTAAACGAATGCTGGGTGTAGCAGGAAGATTGCGGGGGTCCCACAATCTTTGGGTAGGGGATAAGATGTCTAGGGGCGGAGTACCCCTTTAAGTAAAGCACAATGATGTTTCATTCCCTCAATGGGATCTTTCTCAAGCCTATATATATGGAGTGAGTGGTTTTCTATGTAAGATCAATATTTATGTTCAAATAAACTTTATTAGATATTAGGTATATAATATAAAAGAAACTGGTACATATAAGTTGAAAAAGGTAGTAAAAACCAAAACATCAAAATCAGACAAGAAAGTAAAAAGTCCATAGTACTTCTAAAAGTGACATATCACCAGTGGCCAATTACAGACCCAATAAATTGAGTAACTGAGATGCCAAACTTAAGAAGGAGAGAGGGAAGGACAAAGGACTAGGGTAGACTGCATTACTTCAACCTTAGATTGGACCCTCTCGGGGCTCATAAGGAGACTAATAATTCCTGGAAACACTGATCTTATTTCATTATCCAGAAGTGGTGCCCATAAAGTTGACAGATGTTTCATGACATTGGGCTTGCAATAAGCAATATTTCTACATGCTCATATATGTGCTGAAAGGTAGTCTTTATCAAGATCTGGCCACATTGAAGACCTACAACAAAGTGAAATAAACCGAATTTTAACAAAACGACTGGTCTTTAAGGTCACCAAGGGGTTAAAGAATACCTGTCACCAAACTAAACTAACTCATATTATATTCACTAACTACTCCTAACACCCCTCCTGCTCTAAAAAAAAAAAAAAAAAAATTCCAAGCTTTAAAAACCTTTCCCCTTGCTCACATTGTGTGAGCTCCCCGCAGGAGAAAGCGGGCATTCCCCAGCAGATGCGATGAAGCCTGAAAGAGCTGTGACTCGCCATGCCCGACATGCACTTCCTGAGTTTGGACTTCTGCAAGTCCGTGTGGAGACCAAATTAGCTGTTTGGGAACAGAACAGAGCCACCTATTGGCCATTTTGTCTATCACATTAAAAACATATAAATGTTGAGAATTTTAACAGCAAGTAAATAGCAGAGTGTCTTATAATAACATAAGGAACAATATATTAAAAGTTTAGTTTGGTGACAGGTACTCTTTAATGTTTATGTCAAATAAATGAAGCCACAAATGCAGCTTGATTGATGTCTGTTTTTGTAAAGAGATGGCTGCGGTATTATTGCTAATACGGAAAGTTCATGACCATCTAATGGAGTTCAGAAGAAATGAAAGATAAAACTACAAAAATAAACCAAATCCAAATAAAAGAAATAAGCCAATATTTGAAAAGTCTGTTTGGACACCTATTGTGCTCCAGAATGGGGCCTGGCTCTCAGAGAGAGAACGTTCTGCAGACAGCACATGCTCCATTAATAATCAGAAACGCCAAAGATACCCAAATACAGCACCCCCCACCGTGATACCCCCCCTCCCATAAAGCTTCATTTACATCACGCGCTGCTCTACGTTTGACAGAAACATTACTTGTATACACCAGACATATTGGTAGGGATCCATGCACCCAATGGAAGCCACTGACTCTGTGGAGCCACTAAACCTGCCAATACACATTGGTATGCCATTTTTTTTCTTTACTATAGATATGCAAAGGCATCACTCATTTATAAAAAAAAAATATATATTCTTCAAGCGGGTACACTGTGTATGGGGGAGCGGACTGCCGGGAACGACTTCGGGCAACGGACCGTATCGTGCGTTGCGCTTCCTCGGGCCCAAGGGCCTGAGGAAGCGCAAACGCGCGATACGGTCCGTTGCCCGAAGTCGACCGTGGCAGTCCGCTCCCCCATACACAGTGTACCCATTTCAAGAATAAAGTTGCACCTGCTTCAAGAATTACCGGTCAGTGCTCCGTCTTTTTCTCTTCTCTGTTCATTCATGTTGCATGTACTGCCAGCACTTAGCAGCACTACTGACCAGGTCCACATGGGTTTGTCCGCTCTGAGGATATCACGCTGCACATAGTCCAGCATCTAATGGTGGAAAAGTACTTGAACCATTGCTATTCTTACTTAAGTGTTATGCTGTCATTTATATATAAAAAAAAATATTTAGATTAGGAGTCTATGGACAATATATGCCACTAAGTGCCTATTCAGTGCCATACAGTATGTCGGAGCCTTCTAATGGAAGTATTTGCCTCTACTTGTCAAGCACAGTGTATCCAGAGTCAACAGTAACTTAACATGATCTATAAACCAGTATTGGAGCAAGGCTATTGCCCCATGGTTGACATAGTTATTCCACTTCATGACCGCAATGTGTGAAGCGATGAGTATTCTTAAAGGGGTACTCCGCCCCTAGACATCTTATCCACTATGCAAAGGATAGAGGATAAGATGACTGATCGCGTGGGAGCCCCACGATCTCCCTGCAGCAAACAGCATTTGTTTAGAGTGTCGGGTGCAGCGCCGGAGGCTCGTGACGTCACGGCCATGCCCCCTCACTGCAAGTCTATAGGAGGGGGCGTCACGCCTCCCATAGACTTGCATTGAGGGGGCGAGGCTGTGACTTTACGAGCCTCCGCCCCGCATCGCCAGTCCTCCTGCATGAAGCAAAGTTCACTCTGTGCACCAGATGTCTAGGGTGCTGCAGCTGAGATCAGGGTAGTAAGATATCTAGGGGCGGAGTACCAATTTAAGACATTCTGCTACAGTTGATGTCTACCATCAGCCTATCATTATTACCATCAACAATAAGAAAAAAAAAACTCCTTCAAGATGCAACAAACCAACATGGCGACTCGGTATAGGTTTGCTGAATTGCAGAAGTCTACATCTAGGGTTGACATTTGTTCTGGCACGTAGATAAGACAAGTGGATACTTTCTTCGATGCCCTTGTTAGCAAAATGTATTCTTCCTATTAATGTTGGTATTGCAAACGCAGTCTGCACAAAGCAATTCATTCTTCAGCGCTCACAACTTAGCGTCTCCCATGCATACGAAATGCAGTGTTCATATTGAGAGAAAGCGAAGGTCATTCCGACTGACAAGGATTCGTATTCATTTATCGTGCGTGCTGCTACACAGCTGTCAGAGATTTTTATTTTAGGAGCTGGACTGTGCAGGATTTTGTCACCAGCTGTTTCTGCAAAGTCAAATTCAACAGTGCAGCCAGACATACGTATTTATACAGGAGACTGTCTACAGTCAAGACATGTTAGATCAGAAGACCTAACGCACACACATAGTTAGACAAGCTGCAGACACAACCTGCGCACAATAGCGAGAGTACGTGTGAACTGAGCTAAAACGTGTGATCTAGAAACTGCAGCACAATTCCATTATTAGCGGCTGCACGCAGAGGGCGCCGCGTCTCTAGGGGTCATTGGCAATGACCTTCCCTTCATATAAACACATCATAATAAAGCTAAAATAGATCCGCAAAGTTTCTTTGATAAGCTTTTGGTAATTTTCAAGACCTCTGATGAAGAATTATTGGATTTTAACGTAATTTTAACAATTTTTTTAAAGGAATTATATTCTTACTTTAACGGATACTATAGTACATACACCCTAAATGGTCAGGTCAGTGTATCATGCTAGCTGCCTTAAAGGGGTACTCCGCCCCTAGACATCTTAACCCTTTCTAAATGGGGGTACTGCAGCAGAGATCGCGGGGGTCCCCAGCGCTTGGCCACCCCCCCCCCCCCCCGCGATCTCTGCTGCAGCACCCCCGTTCATGAGCTTCACGGAGCGAAGATCGCACTGTGGCTGATGATGGGCGATACAGGGGCCGGGGTTAAGTAAGGGGGGCTCACTAAATATAATTATACAACTAAGGGGTGCTGCTCCAGTGAAGAAATACAGAACAGCTACTATACCAGAATTTCACTGGAAGGAAAGAGCGCACAACACCAAAAAATAATATCATAAATGCAAAATATTTTATTAGAACATGTATTTCAAGACATCACGTGTACAGAGACCTTTTAAAAACAATTAAAACCAGCTCAAAACAGAGCATAGCACAACCCTGGGGAAGGGCCATGAACCCCCTCCCACAGGTACGTGACCCCGTCCTCTAATTAGCAAGCTGTAAGACAAATACCATGCAATATATAAGATTTCACAGTAGATCACAGCCACCTATCCTGACCCACAATAGCAAATAAATCACAGTTACAGCTAATGTACAATGATACTTAGGCAAGGACAAAGATGGATGTCCAGTAAACAAGGGCAGGGTCACGCCAGAGCCCCACGCGTTCCGTTGCAGAGCGACTTCCTCAGGGGTCTTGTCACAACACCTCTGAGGAAGTCGCTCTGCGACGGAACGAAATGCATCCTTGTTTACTGGACATCCATCTTTGTCCTTGCCTAAGTATCATTTTTATGCATTTAATTTTATGTAACAGCTCTCACTCCTTTTTGCCAACAAATGTACCTACATTTATAGTTTTGTCTTAGTTTAGGTGGTGCTTCTCTTTTCTGATGTGTGATCCCTCATGTATTAATGATCATTGTAAGTTTTAAAGGGTTACTCTGCCTCTAGACATCTTATCCCCTATACAAAGGATAAAGAATAAGATGTTTGATCGCCGGGTCCCGCCGCTGGGGAGCCACGCAATCTTGGCTACGGCACCCCAGACCTCTGGTGCAAACCATACTGGATGACTGGCGATGCAGGGCAGAGGCTCGTGACGTCACGGCCACGCCCCAGACTTGCATTGGGGGGGGGGGGGGGGCATGGCTGTGAAGTCACGAGCAGCGCGTGGCCATGGCGTCACGAGCCTTCGGCGCTGCACCCGATGCTCAAACGAACGCCAGGTGCAGCAGGGAGATCGCGGGGTCCCCAGTGGCGGGACCCCCTTGATCAGACATGTTATCCCCTATCCTTTGGAAAGAGGATAAGATGTCTAGGGGCGGAGTACCCCTTTAAGACTTGTATGTATATATTTAGACTTTGGTTCTTCTTTGTTGGCCACCTAAACATAGTAAAATGGGCTCCAATTCTGGAACATGAAACTGAAGCTTTGCTGTCACTTTTTATTTTCCTGGTGTGGGAAAAATAACCATTAGGCAAGGGTATTCCAAAAACTGATGCCTCCACTAAGATGGTGTGCAGCGCTCTACATGGACTATTAGAATGAAATGAAGATTACTGATGACTATTGTTACTATTTAGATTCTGTGATCAGTTTCACTGAATGATTTTTACGGTTTCTTAAGCCTTTTACTACATAATGTCAGCTTGTGTTTAGTCTACCCTTCATTGACCTATATCAGCTACCTGTGCTAGGATCTGAAGTGTTTCTAAAGCTGCCACTGTTCATCTCGACAGATGCGATATCTTGTTCTCGGAGCTCTCGGAATTACAGAGCCTTGTACTTTTATGATCTCCTTAATATATGTAAATGTATTTTTCTTGCACCTGACTACATGATACATGTAAGATGCCAGTGAATGCTTTTGGCATGCCCGGGAGGATTAGGAATTTACTGTGAAAAAAAAAATATATATATATATATTTTGATTTAAATTTATTAAACTGAATTTTTAAAAGCGTCAGGGCTCTACCCCCCATAGATCCTCATATACATTCTCAAGAAACGACAGTTGACGTCTGACATTTCCAACCTGAAATTCTTCTATAAATGACAATATTGTTTCTTTTTTCTTTGTACCAAAGGACCTAATGGAATTATTTTAGATGAATCAATGAACAACACCAAAGTACAAATGCACTGAAGGAAACAGGTCTGATGTGTTGGTCTGTGTTGGCCCCAGGCAGGTTTGTAGAGTGTTTCCATAAGATCAATAGCAACCGGGCCACTAAACCAATTATCCTATAAATTAATAGAAACCTAATAGGATGATGACCTTGTAAGCCGTGTAACATATGATTCCAATTATCAGCAACAGCACTAGAATATAGAAACTTTATCCAGCTGACAGACTGAAGGCAAAGTTTTACCCTCCAAAGTTTAAGAACCCTGTTATTATTTCTTTTAACCATTGGGGTTCACTCTCTACAATGTCTATATGCCCCTATAGGTCATATAGATGGGTTGTTTTCTTGCGATAATCATTTTAAAGTTAAAGGGGTTGTCTCATGAGCACATGACTATTAGCCCTATTAGGGTATATTGTGAGGTCCCCCATTCAGAATCCCCCTTTATGAGCCAGAGCAGAGACTGTCTTCTGTTCTAATGGACTTAATCTTGAGCTTATTACAAGGATGAACATTCATCTGGAGGGGAAGTGCCTGGCTGACTGCAACTTTATGACTATTTGTTTATAGGGGGTATCGGGAGCAGGACATGTAGACACCTCCCTGGGGGGTTGCATTTTAAAAGGGGCTTTTGTCTGATAAGATTTAAAGTACTGCACATGTGCCACTTCCGGCTGTAACCTGGAAGCGGTGCATGTGCAGTACTTGGGGAAAGAAGGCAGAAGGTGGGTTTTGAATATTCATGAAGTGGGCCAAGTGGAGGAGCGGGCTGGACGTCAGTGTGCACTTTGCGACTGGTAATGACTTGTATGCCCCAAGCCTGGTAATTATAATGTATGGAAAAACGGGGGTATCAGACCATGAGAGTCATGGAGCTCAAAATTGTAAGTACCATTTTCATCAGTGTCACGCACACTACAAGCCTGTACCAACAGATTAGTACAGATGATACTGATGACAGACTCCCATTATGCTCTGTTTACATAGAAGCTATCACCCTCCAACAGGCCATCCATGGAGATTTCTGTCACTTTTAATGGCAAAAGATGCAACACAAGAAAAGGCAGAAAATGATAACCAAACAAATCACAAAATAAATCACAGAACACTAAAACTTTGCAGAAAAAATGCAACACTATTATAGAAATCTGCATAGGTTACCAGTCAGGACACCAGACAGCCAACCAACTATGATCCCATCTAGATGAGACAGTCTTGAACCCAAAGGTTCCACCAGGTGAGAGTCCATTTATCATTGTGGAACTCAATGGTGGGTCTTCCTATTGCATTCCCACAGGATTACACAAAGTACAAGGTTTAGAAGATTTTCTTCTCTTTTTTTTTCTTCAGACCTCACCATAAGTCATAAAGGTCTGTTGGCTGCTGTTGGTGTCCATTGTATAACCGATTCTTCACAGCTTCAATTCCAATTTGCTGCCATGAAAGACCAGAAAGACAATTGACAGTGCACATGTGAACCCAACCTTTACTGTAATTCTAATGATGTTAGTATCAAAAGCTCTAACTAGCAGCACACTGATACACTTTGCTTGTACAATATGGAAAAGTAAAGTGATCAGTCAAACATAACTATGACAAATATCTTTAAAGGGGTTATCCTCCAAAAGGTGACTTTAGTACTTACTTACCTGCCAGACAGTAATGGATATGTTTAGGTTTTTCATGGGGCTAAATCACTATGTTGTTAGTCAACCATAACGCTGCTGCTTTCTTTTTGTAAAATGGTAATTTCCTCCAACTACAAGTCCCAGGATCCCTTTTTTGTAAGTGTGTGGTCACTTTCCCCTCCCACACATCAGTCTCCCCACCCATTGCAGCACACCTGAGCTGCCTTTCATGCGTGCTGTGCTTGAAGCTACAATTCCCTAGTGCCCTGTGGAGAATAATCTCCTTTTCACCCAGCGGTCGCTCCATCCATTGAAGCACTGCCAACACCTGACTAGTGACGTAATGTCTCGGGCCGCAATGCAACCTGGAAAAAGCTAAGACAACACATTTTTTATGCTGCTAAAAATGAACATTTGGGCAAAAAAAATCACATTAGGATTGTGAGATCACCATCAAACACAGATACAGACAGTATATTATGGACTACACTAACTTTACAACCCCTGTAGCACAAGGGGAAAACAACTGGAATACCCCTTTAAACCCCACCAGAAAGATGCTGCATAAAATGTATGTATATGAAAAACCTTGACGGTAAGAAGAGCAGACATTGTTCAAGACAAAAGGAGCAGCAGGTGAAATGGCTAACATAATAGTTAAGAACATAGGCGATGCTGTATAGATATTTACCACTGTGGGAGATACGAGAACACGCTGCTTAAAATGGCAATTAGAGGGAGGTGAGAGGAGAACTGAAAGGACAGAGCGTCTCTATTTATCCTTGTAATGGCAGCATATAATACCTTCATAAAAATATTCTCAAAGCCGTAGAATTCATTAAAAAGGAACTAAAGGTGTCCTGATAAAGCTAAGGTACGCTGAATACTTTGTTTCAAATAAACTTTACAACATTGTGTAGACAACACGATGTAGAACTCCAATGCCTACAGCGTTCATGAATTTTCCAGTTCCGTGGTCACATGACCTTACTTAAAGAAGCACTTTGGGTTTGTTGGTTTTTTTTTTTCGTTTTTTTTTTCTTATGTCATGCACACTCACCATCACTAGTCGTACAATGTCATTTTGTTTATTCAAGCAAAGCTGCATCCATGTTTTTTATTGCTATAACTGGGCTAGGTGATCACCAGTCTGACTCACTCAAAGTTACACGGAGTATGGCATGTCATAGGATGTCAGTTCTGGGTCAACCGACTTCCAGAAAGCTACAGGATGACATCATTACATACCAGATATCTCCCAGATCCCTCATCACCCAGATCTGTATGCTGTTGCTATTTCTATGGGATTCAAATTTATAGTGGTTATTAGAGATGAGCGAACCAAACCTTTAGAACTCTAGTTCTGCTTAAACTTACGATTGAGTTCAACTAGAACTCAAACTTCAGGCGGTTTGATTCAGCAGAACCTGCTAAAATAACAGACTCGTGGCATAAAGGAGAACGAGGAAGGATCACACGACCTCCAGAATTCCCATAACACCTTTCAAACAACTCTCCCAGCAGCCATTTTTAAGATACCAGGCGTTAGGTGAAGATCTCTGTGAGGGACCATAAGCAGTGAACAATACAGATAGGAGTAGGAACACACACACATAATAATTGTAGTAAACCAGCAGAGAGGGTTCTGCATCTGTTCTGTCAGTTCTGCCAGTGAAGTAATGTGTGCTAGTTTTTGTTTTCCACTAATTATGAAAAACCAGCATAGAGGGTTATGAGTCACTTTTGCAGACTTTTTAGGATGCCAGTCCTCTTGTTACACCCGAAAATTAGAATCCTTTTTTACAGTTTGTAAATAGCCATTTCTTCTTAACTTTTCAGGTGCAAAACCTGTTGCTTCTCCCAAAAAGGGATAGTTTTTGGACCACTTGGAAAAAGCCATTGCAGAAATACCAACAGGCATCTGATATATTTATTTTGAAAAAGCATAAATAATCCACTAGTGTAGTGTTGTTTTTATTCAATCTGTTAGTCACCACTGCGTAGCAAACGTTTACCCATAGTCATACATGTTGCCGTAACGTTGAAATAAACTTTATAAACTTTTCCTTAAAAATAGCTCAAAAGTTTGTATACACTCCTAGGTGACCTAACAGTGTTATATAGGGCTTTAGGGCTCTTAGTCAGTGTTATACCCCTGTTTCCCTGTTTTTGGGCTATTGCTGATGTACAGGATCAGACAGAACTTTCAGAATCAAAAAATGTTTTTGCTAGAGTCCGGCAAACAGGCAGAACCGAACTTTCGAAAAGTTTTCTCATCTCTAGTAGTTATTCACATCCCCTGGCTGTGTTCACACGTTGCATTATTTTTGCTGCATTTTGTCTGTTTTTGTTGGGATTGTTCCAACATTGTGGCAAAAATGGTGATCTTTTACCGCAGTTGTGTCCTATTTTTTTTGTTTTGTTTTGTTACTATGATTTTGGGGGAAAAAAGATGCAAAAACAGCCAAAAAGCTGTAAAACTGTCAGTAATACAACCTAATTGTTATTATAGGTCAATTCATTTTTGCCTAATGGCAATATTTCGGTAACAAATGCACTTTGAATAAAAAAAATACATCACAAATAAAATACAAAACTGCCAAAGGAGATAAAACACAGTGGCAGTCTTTCATGGGTTTTTCCATGTTTTTTTTTTTTGTAAAGGGGTACTTCGGCGCTAAGACATCTTATCCCTTCAATGCAAGCCTATGGGAGGGGGCGTGGCAGCTGTCACGCCCCCTCCCATAGGCTTGCATTGAGGAGGCGGAGCTTAACATCACACGGGGGCGGGGCTTTGATGTCACAATGCTCCGGCCCCCGTGATCGCCAGTAATCAGACCCGGAGCGAACACGCTCCGGGGACTGATTATAATGGGGTGCTGCATGCAAGATCACGGGGATCCCCAGCGGCGGGACTCCCTCGATCAGACATCTTATCCCCTATCCTTTGGATAGGGGATAAGATGTCTTAGCGTCGGAGTACCCCTTTAAACAAAAGAAAAGTGCTGGCAAAAAACCTAGCCTAACATTTGCAACCACAGACTTGGATATTTAAAATGCAAGATCCATATTGATGCTATAAAATGAAGCCTAAAAATTTTTTTTAGTTTATGTCGTCTGAATTTACGTAACGAATATATATATATTTGTATATAAGTATTTGAAGTCATTTCTTCCCTTTTTTCCCCATGTTTTATGTCTCCATTGAAATGTTCCTGGCCTGCACCAGTCTTGTAAAATAAAACATGCAGGTTTTGACCTTTGCTGCCATTGATCTTAGCTTTTCTTATTTTGTGTGATTTGCTTCAGTGAATTTGACTCAGCTGCACCATAAGCATTCAACCTTACATAATGTAGAGTCATTTGTATTTAACAAAGAGTAAATGAGATTCTTCAAAGTGTCAAAATGGATGTTACTTGTATGGAAATAAGGGAACCATTGTACCTAGAATGCTAAAGCTATTTACCAGACAAAAAGGCCTTTGAGATTCGAGAAGAAGGAGGCAGAGGCGGGTACGGTGGTCAAATGTACCAAAGTTCTGGCTTCCATTGAATAGAAAACTGTTGCACACACTGTGAGACACATTTAATAGGTATAGGCCCTCACTGTGCTTCTCTATACAAGAGGGTGTCTTAGAAGAATGGGTGCTACAGCTTAGTAGAAAGAGATGTGGCTTAAAATGCACCCCAAAAATTGGTCTAAAATTTCCGCTTGTGGAATTTCGCCACACATCGAAGCCCATTGACTTCTATGGGATTCCGCTCTCCCATTTACACTTCTGAATTCCCGCTAGGGACTGGTCAAAGGTGGTGACATCACTCAGGGGCGGAGCTTGAGCTCAAAGTCATGATCCAGCCTAGACAGCAAAAAATGATTGTCTTGGGTGAACAGGAGAAACCAGGGAGCTGGAGACAACACCAAACTTACAATTAAAGGACAACACTACTTCCTGCCATGGGTGAAATAGCAAAATATGCAGAAACCAGTACAATTTGTAATAACACTATGTTAGTAACTTGAATATTTTCGGGTGATTGCCTTATTTAGATGCAATTTTCTGATACTGGGACACCCCTTGTTTTATATGATGTGATATACAGTCATGGCCGTAAATGTTGGCACCCCTGAAATTTTTCAAGAAAATTAAGTATTTCTCACAGAAAAGGATTGCAGTAACACATGTTTTGCTATACACATGTTTATTCCCTTTGTGTGTGTTGGAACTAAACCAAAAATGGGAGAAAAAAAAGCTAATCGGACTTAATGTCACCAAACTCAACACTTTCAAAATTGTGGAAAAATAAGATTGTTTCAAGCATGTGATGCTCCTTTAAACTCACCTGGGGAAGTAACAGGTGTGGGCAATATTAAAATCCCACCTGAAAGCAGATAAAAATGAGAGAAGTTCACTTAGTCTTTGCATTGTGTGTCATTGTGTGTCTGTGGACAACAGAAAGAGGAGAAGAGAACTGTCTGAGGACTTGAGAAACAAAATTGTGGAAAAATACCAACAATCTCAAGGTTACAAGTCCATCTCCAGAGATCTAGATTTGCCTTTGTCCATAGTGCGCAACATTATCAAGAAGTTTGCAACCCCTAGCACTGTAGCTAATCTCCCTGGGCGTGAACAGAAGAGAAAAATTGATGAAAGGTGTCAACGCAGGATAGTCCGGATGGTGGATAAGCAGCCCCAAACAAGTGCCAAAGAGATTCAAGCTGTCCTGCAGGCTCAGGGAGCATCAGTGTCAGCGCGAACTATCTGTCTACATTTAAATGAAATGAAACGCTATGGCAGGAGACCCAGGAGGACCCCACTGCTGACACAGACATAAAAAAAGCAAGACTACATTTTGCCAAAATGAACTTGAGTAAGCCAAAATCCTTCTGGAAAAACGTCTTGTGGACAGATGAGACCAAGATCGAGCTTTTTGGTAAAGCACATCATTCTACTGTTTACCGAAAACGGAATGAGGCCTACAAAGAAAAGAGCACAGTACCTACAGTGAAATATGGTGGAGGTTCAATGATGTTTTGGGGTTGTTTTGGCACTGGGTGCCTTGAATGTGTGCAAGGCATCATGAAATCTGAGGATTACCAATGGATTTTGGGTCGCACTGTACAGCGCAGTGTCAGAAAGCTGGGTTTGCGTCTGATATCTTGGGTCTTCCAGCAGGACAATGACCCCAAACATATGTCAAAAAGCACCCAGAAATGGATGGCAACAAAGCGCTGGAGAGTTCTTAAGTGGCAGCAATGAGTCCAGATCTAAATCCCATTGAACCCCTGTGGAGAGATCTTAAAATTGCTGTTGGGAAAAAGTGCCCTTCCAATAAGAGAAACCAGGAGCAGTTTGCAAAGAAAGAGTGGTCCAACATTCCGGCTGAGAGGTGTAAGAAGCTTATTGATGGTTATAGGAAGTGACTGATTTCGGTTATTTTTTTCCAAAGGGTGTGCAACCAAATATTAAAGGGGTTATCCACCATAAGGTAATTTAAGTACGTACCTGGCAGACAGTAATGGACATGCTTAGGAAGGATCTGCACTTGTCTGGGGGCTAAATGGCTATGCTGTGAGATTACCATAACACTGTGGCTAGCTTTTTGTTAACTGGTATTTCCTGTTTGATTTTTCTTTTTTTGACTACAAATCCCACAATTCCATTTTCCTCCCTCCCACACATCAGCCACCCCACCCACTGAAACATAAATGGACTGCTTCCATTCAAAAGACCTGTGGTTTTCAATCAGTGTGACTACAGCTGTTGCATTAGTTGCAGATTTATCTCTCTCCCACCAAGCGATCCCTCCATCCATTGAAGCAGACAGGCTCCCTGTCATCAGCTGACTAGTGATGTCAGGTCTCGGCCGCATTGCAACCTGGGAAAATCTGAGACAACAGTCATTTTGTATGCTGATAAAAATAAATATTGGGGTGAAAATCACATAAGAATTGTGAGAAAACCATCACACACAGGTACAGACACTATATTATGAACTACACTAACTTTACAGCCCCTGAAGCATAGTCAAATAAAATATATTCCTGGAATACCCCTTTAAGTTAAGGGTGCCAACATTTTTGTCCAGCCCATTTTTGGAGTTTGGTGTGACATTATGTCCAATTTGCTTTTTTTCCTCCTTTTTTTGGTTTAGTTCCAATACACACAAAGGCAATAAACATGTGTATAGCAAATCATGTGTTACTGCATTTACCGTATAGAAGCAAACAATAGTTTATATACAACTCATAAATAAATGCATTTTTCAGGCAAACAACATATATGTGCGCACAATGGTCAACTGGTAAGGAAAAAAGTAATTTAATGGCTTCTACACCCTTGAGCAGTTTTTGTTAAAAATGAAGTACCGTGACCGCTACTAATCTATAGTTCCTGATTATTGTATTTGCCGGAGTCGACACAGTATTGACAGGAATATTGATATGTTCCACGACATAGGCAACACTTTAAAATGTGTTATTTTTCAGGCATGTATGCAGTCTGCAGAGTAGGAATAATATCACATTGTGTCTGTTTCTAAACAGGACCTATAGCCTCTGCTAACCTGTCTTAGTAAATCAGTGTTTTCCAGCCAGTGTGCCTCCAGATGTTGCAAAACTACAACTCCCAGCATGCCCCGACAGCCTTCTGTGTGTATCTATATCTATATATATATATATATATATATATATATATATATATATATATACACACACACACACACACACACCAACCCAATCACCTCTTGATACTTAAAGGGTTACTTTAAAAAAAAAAAAAAAAATTAACTGGTGCCAGAATGTTAAACAGATTTGTAAATTACCTCTATTAAAAATTCTTAATCCTTCCAGTACTTATTAGGTAATTCTTTTCTTTTGTGGATTTCTTTTCTGTCACAACCACAGTGCTCTCTGCTGCCACCTCTGTCCATGTCAGGAACTGTTCAGAGCAGGAGAAAATCCCCATAGCAAACATATACTGCTCTGGACAGTTCCTGACATGGACAGAGGTGTCAGCAGAGAGCACTGTGGTCGTGACAGAAAAGAAATCCAAAAAGAAAATAATTCCCTCTGGAGTATACAGCCTCTAATAAGTACTGGAAGGATTAAGGATTTTTAATAGAAGTAATTTACAAATATGTTTAACTTTCTGGCACCAGTTGATTTAAAAAAAATAAATAAAGTTTTCCACTGAAGTACCCCTTTAATATGACATGCCCTACAAGTTTAACTACTTTAGTTGAGATGGGATTACACCTTCTATTTTTGCAAATACATTAATTTAGCAAACTTCTCCTTCTATTCAAGCTCCTTTCCTCACCTTGTGGATAGCTCATAGCCTAGGTTACTGACCACTACTCCACAGTAGTCAGCCTGGTGTTTGTGAATATACATACAGTGATCCCTCAACTTACAATGGCCTCAACATACAATATTTTCACCATACAATGATCTTTTCTGGACCATTGTAACATGAAACCAGACTCAACATACAATACTACAGACAGTCCAGATCTGTGAGACATGGCTGGAAGAACCGACCAATCAGAATGGGCATTCACTGGTAAAACACCTGTATTACTGAAGTGTATGCACTGACTGGTGTCTGGTAGCGCCTCCTACAGTACAGGGTGGTATTACATGTTCTGTACTCTTTACCTGTGCCACAGTTAGCTGCTTCTATGGACACCAGGTGAGGGCGACTCCATGTTACTTTTTTAGGACATTGTGTACTGTACAGTTTCCTGAAGAAGCTCCTGTCCTCTACATAGACAGTGATTTACAGCTCCCAGCAGATCTCTCTTACTTTTATATGTAATGATTTGCTTTATCTGTATTACTTATCTACTTATTTTTCTTTAATCCTCACTTTTTTCCTATTTTTGGATGACATTTTGGGGCTTCAGAACCAATTACCAGGTTTCCATAGAGTATTGGATTCAAAATGGTTTCATAAATACATTGAAGAAAGTAAGCTTGCACTCACCGTTCCTGTAGCTTGTTCAGACGCTCACTTCATGCAGCAAGTGAGTTCTGAATGATGCGGGGCGCGCGCCCCGCATCATTTAGAACTTCCTTGCCGCATGAAGTGATCGTCTGAACAAGCTACAGGAACGGTGAGTGCAAGCTTACTTTCTTCATTGTATTTATATATATTATGCTGCACGCTTAAGCTTGGCACCCCGTTAGTAGCTACACACGTGTGTGTATATATATATATATATATATATATATATATATATATATATACATTAACCGGCCGCTGCTCCTGCTCACAGCTGATGTGTATTATAATTAGTGGTCATCCGCTGGAAAAGATAATAGTGCTCTCTATTTCTTCCCTCTACTTTGTAATAGTATACAATAGTTTCAACTCACAATGGTCATCCTGGAACCAATTAATACTGTAATTTGAGGGACCACTGTACACATATGGTCACCCTGGTATGTTTCTCTCTCTCTCTCTCTCTCTCTCTCTCTCTCTCTCTCTCTCTCTCTCTCTCTCTCTCTCTCTCTCTCTCTCTATATATATATATATATATATATATATATATATATATAACACCAACCCGAACACCTCTTCTACAGTGAAGCAGTGGTCAGTAACCTAGTCAATGAGCAGTCAATTTGCAAGGAAAGGAGCAGGAATATCAGGGGAAGGAGGCAAATTTGCTAAGTAAATGTATTTGCAAAGATATTCTTGACATGCCCTACAAGTTTAACTACTTTAGTTGAGATGGGAATGCGCCTTTAAGAAACCATTTAAACCTCATGTCATACAATGAAGACTTAACCATTCCGTCCTCAGTTTTCTTATACAAGAGGCATACAGTGCACCTCTGTGAAAAGACATTATCTTGGTAGTAAAATACTGTGGCGTTTTCACAACTTTGCTCATCTTTAGAGAAAAGTTTGTCGTCTGTCTCCTTAAACTAGCGAACTGACTCTAAGGACGTCTGGAACATGGAAGTCAAAGGAAAAAAAAACATCTTTGTACCACGTTAGCCAGTAGATAGAAAAGATGTAAAAAAAAATGAGAGTTCTCCGTTATTGATACATTTTAATGGCTGACTGAAAAGATGAAAACATATAGCAGGCTTTTAAGTCTATCTTCTTTCTTTTCTGTGACATTAGCGGAAAAACTGCAGTGACCATTCATTTCACTCCTTGACAAGCAAAATAATATCTCAGGTTTAGTAAAGTTTAGTAAGTTGGTGCGGTCTTTAAGAAGACATAGTTTAGGCCTCATTTATTAACTTAAAGGAGTCTTCTCATTTTATTAAGTTATCTCCTACTTACTGATTAGGGTCCGATGCCATAGACCCCCGCTGATCCCCAGAATGTCCTAACATTAGATCCCTGAATGAATGGAGCGGGCCGCGCATTCTTTATGAGCCTTCTGAACATTGAAGAGCGCAACTGATCCCTTATCCTATGAATAGAGAATACCTTAATAAAATGAGAAAACCCCTTAAAATTAATACAGTGGCCTCCAAAATGTGTCTCTACGGATGTTGGAAAACTACAACACCCTGCATGCACGAACAGCCGTCACGCCCCGTCCCATAGACTTGCATTGAGGGGGTGGAACGTGACGTCATGAGGGGGCGGGTCTATGACGTCACAAGCTCCCTGCAACGGCTCCAGCGTTCGGAACAGTTTGTTCCAAGCGCTGAGCAGAGGAGTTCCCCTTTAAAGACCACTACAACTTTTTTAGTCATTTTTTTTTTCATTGAGAAGAAAAGTTAACAAAAATTTAGCGAAAAAGTGTCTGTTTGATTTTCAAAAGAGTTGCATTGTATGTCAAAGCTATCACAAACTCAATTGAGAGGGGACCAAGTAAGTCTTTGTGGGTTTTGCTGATATGCACAAGGTGTAAATGAGTGAATGGTGGCATGAAACCCAAATAAAATTGTCACATTGTGTCATCTATCATCAGATTACAATTGTTGGCTATATGCCCTGACCGGTTGGGATCATGCCCAAGTGGGGAGTCCTAGGTTCGTATCTGTACCATGGGCTTCGCTTATGCCCTCGCATTCAGGGGTTTTGGTCACTCTGTTACTCTGTTAGTACGAGAGGTGAGCAGGTGGACAAGACATTGTCTGGGACCTATGGAAGGTATCTTCCATGTGGGAGAACCGCATTTGCCCCATATTTCATGTATCATCATTCTAGGGGCCAAATGCTGTTTACCTAAATACTGGTTGACTGACATTGTCCCTACTGTATCAGAACAGATAAACATATTTTTCACCTAGATAGATTGGACGGATAAATTAATATGGTGGTGGAAACTAGTTCTGCTCAAACACTTACCCCTTCTGAATGTAGACGGGTCATGATTCCTTTTGCTCAAAAGAGTTGGTACCTGTTAGAAGATTTGGAGGGTACTTTAGGACATTACATGCATTTGTGTTACCTGGACGAGAGGGGTTTCCTTACACCCTAGCAGTCATGTCCTTGATTGACATATCAATAAAAGGGGTACTCCACCCATAGACATCTTATCCCCGATCCAAAGCATAGGGGAGAAGATGTCTGATCACAGGGGGTCCGGCCTCTGGGTCCCTGCGATGTCCGTGCAGCAACCTGGCGTTCTGAACATTATTGTTCAGAATGCATGGTGCATGTGGCTGTGGTCGTGACGTCACACCACACCCCTCCATTCATGTCTATGGTAGGGGGCGTGGCAGCCATCACACCTCCTCCCATAGACATGAATAAAGGGGAAGTGACGTGTCCCAGACGCCCCCACAATCAGACATTTTAGTCCCTATTCTTTGGATAGGGGATAAGATGTCTATGGGCAGAGTACCCTTTTAATGCCCTGGTTTGTTCTTTCTGTCATTCTGTTGTATTTCGCTTGTTCCGTTGTATAAAAATGGGCAACGTTTTTGTAACACCATTTGATGCTCGGACATCAAGATGTTGTGAATGATATATACCGTATTTTTCGCCGTATAAGACGCACTTTTTCTTCCCCAAAACTGGTGGGAAAAAGTCGGTGCGTCTTATACGGCGAATACACCCCTATCGCGGCGGTCCCTGCGGCCATCAACGGCCGGGACCCGCGGCTAATACAGGACATCACCGATCGCGGTGATGTCCTGTATTAACCCTTCAGACGCGGCGATCAAAGCTGACCGCTGTGTCTGAAGGGAAAGTGACACTAACCCGGCTGTTCAGTCGGGCTGTTCGGGACCGCCGCGATTTCACCGCCCGACTGAATAGCCGGGTTAGTGCTTACAGGACACCGGGGGGGACCTCTTACCTGCCTCCTCGGTGTCTTCTCCGTTCAGGGATCCCCTGTATGGCCGGCGCTCTCCTTCCTCGTCATCACGTACGTGCGTCGGCGTGCGTGACGACGTGATGGCGGCGACGGAGAGCAAGGATACCCGGCCGGCAGCAGAGACGTTCCGGAGCGACGGGGACGCCGCGACAGCGATAGAGCGACATCCAGGGCAGCGGTGACTATTACCTCCTATGCAGTGGTCTTCAATCTGCGGACCTCCAGATGTTGCAAAACTACAACTCCCAGCGTGCCCGGACAGCCAACGGCTGTCCGGGCACGCTGGGAGTTGTAGTTTTGCAACATCTGGAGGTCCGCAGGTTGAAGACCACTATTGGGTTCAAAATCTTTATTTTTTTTAGATTTTGCACCTATAAATTGGGTGCGTCTTATACGCCGGTGCGTCCTATAGGGCGAAAAATACGGTAGATTTTTATGGTTTCTCGTATTGTACAATTGTGCCTTTTGTCCGGAGTAAATTAATAAAAATGTAGTTTATAAATAAGAAGGGTTACGTCAGCGAATGCATGCCATACAGCAGAATCTGTTTCCAATTCATTTTCATAAAAAATAAAAAACAATATTACAATGTATAATTTTTTCGCCATACACAATAGCCCACTTGAGTACGTATTTGTATACAGAAATCCCCATTAGATCCCAGTCTCTTCTCCCAGGTCCCAGGTTGACCTGCACTTTTATCTCTCCTCATTTGCATTGCAGGAATGGAGCTATTAATTGAGTTTCAGTAACATCAACTTTTAACACTGGCGGAGCTTTGATGTCAGTGAAGTTTCCTTATCTGCGATGAACAATGGCGCGTTTATCTTTTAATTATGTGACTTTGCGCTAATTGTTTATTCTCTTATCATCCTGGGGATTATTTTGCTCATATGAAATGTGCTACACTTCGCCGTAATGAGAGCAGCGTTGGGGCAGACACATTGCTACAGTACGGATTCAATCGATAGCTGCTATCTGTAATAGCACTGGATGTCTTCTCTTCATCGTAAGCATATAGTGAAGTATATTGATCCGAAAATGTCATCGCTGAAAATCTCCAATCAGGAAATGACTTTGATTCTGATGGCGCAGTGCCCACACACGCATCCTATAGGAACCCATTAAAGAGGGTGCATGAGATTAAAAACATTAGAAAAATTGTTTCATTCTTCCCAATGGGCTATGGAATTGCAACTGAATGCCTGACATGCAGTGCCAGACACAGCCAAGGGTGGAGCTAAGTCGAAAAAAAGAAGCCTTTTTCTGATTTCATACAGCCCCTTTTAAGTTATTTGTCTTAAAGGGGTTAACTTTTGGATAGGCCGGCAATATCCATTTGGTGGTGGTCCGACTTCTAGTATCCTAGCCGATCAGCCGATAGGAAGGAAACTGGTCATTCACTCATATTCATGTAAATATGTAAATCTCTGCTCATTTTGGGATAAGTAGTCAAGTGGGCGGTCCTAATTAGTGACAGACAGTGGCTATCTCTTCCAACAACCCCCCCCCCCACCCTCCATATACCTGCATTATATATATATATATATATATATATATATATATATATATATATAAAATCTGCAGATTACTACAGTTGTGGAAACACCAACCCAACCCATTTTTTAGTTTGTAATACATTTTTTTGCTAGTTTATGTATAATGTTTATAGGGGTACTCCACTGGCCAGTGTTTGGAAGGAAATGTTCCAAACACTGTTATCACGCTACAGGGGTACTCCACTTGCCAGCGTTTGGAAGTAAATGTTCCGAACGCTGTTCTCGCGCTGCAGGGGTCGGCCGCGTTCCTCATGACATTAGGGCCACGCCCCTCAATGCAAGTCTATGGGAGAGGGCGTGGCTACTGTCACGCCCCCTCTCCCATACACATGCATTGAGGGGGCATGGCTGTGATTTCACGAGGAACGTGTCCGACCCCTGCAGCGCAAGAACAGTGTTCAGAACATTTACTTCCGAACGCTGGCAAGTGGAGTACCCCTGTAGCATGAGAACAGTGTTTGGAACATTTCCTTCCAAACACTGGCCAGTGGAGTACCCCTTTAACCCCTTAAGGACTCAGCCCATTTGGGCCTTAAGGACTCAGACAATTTTATTTTTAGGTTTTCGTTTTTTCCTCCTCGCCTTCAAAAAAAATCATGACTCTTTTATATTTTCCTCCACAGACTAGTATGAGGGCTTGTTTTTTGCGTGGCCAGTTGTCCGTTGTAATGCCATCACTCACTTTACCATAAAATGTATGGCGCAACCAAAAAAATACTATTTGTGGGGGGAAATTAAAAAGTAAACCACAATTTACAAATTTTGGAAGGTTTTGTTTTCACGCCGTACAATTTACAGTAAAAATGACATGTGTTCTTTATTCTTTGGATCAATAAGATTAAAATGATATCCATGATAACATACTTTTCTATTACTGTTGAGCAAACTGTTTAACCAAATTAGTACATTTAAATTCCCCTATTTTGAATAACTTTTTCATTTTTCCATATAAGCGGCGGTATGAGGGCTCATTTTTTTGCGCCGTGATCTGTACTTATTATTGATACTATAGTTGCTTATATAAAACATTTAATAATTTTTAATTCATTTTTTTAGGTATAAAATGTTATAAAAATCAGCTATTTTGGAAAAAAAAAATTTACGATCACGCTGTTCACCGTACGGTATCATTAACATTTTATTTTAATAGCTCGGATATTTACGCACGCGGCAATACCAAATTTGTATATAAAATATTTTTTTTACACTTTTTGGGGGTGAAATAGGGAAAATGAGACAATTTACGTTCTTATTGGGGGAGGGGGTTTTTCAAATTTTTTTACTTAAATTTTTTAATTTTTTTACTTTTATTTTTACACTTTAATAGTCCCCATAGGGGACTATTTATAGCAACCATTCAATTGTTAATACTGTTCAGTGCTATGCATAGGAGATAGCACTGATCAGTATTATCGGTCATCTTCTGCTCTGGTCTGCTCAATCACAGACCAGAGCAGAAGACCCATGGAAGGCAGCAGAGGCAGGTGAGGGGACCTCCGTCTGCCATTCTGGATGATCAGATCGCCACGGCAGCGCTGCGGGCGATCCGATCATCCATTCTAGTGACCGCAATGCTGCAGATGCCGTGATCTGTATTGATCACGGCATCTGAGGGGTTAATGGCGGACATCCACGCGATCGCGGATGCCCACCATTACCGGCGGGTCCCTGGCTAATATCAGCAGCAGGGACCTGCCACGCATGACCCGAGCATCGCTCCAATGGTCATGTATAGGACGTAAATGTACGTCCTGGTAAGTTAAGTACCAGCTCACAAGGACTTACATTTACGTCCTGCGCCGTTAAGGGGTTAATGATACCATTTTGGAGAAAACATGCCTTTCTGATGACCTTTTAATGGTCATTGTACAGTGGTTGTCATTTAGTAACAGTATGGTGCTAATGTGTGTTCATTGTGTGGTGGTATTATTTGGCAACATTCACTATGTGGTGGTAATATGTGGTTATGATGTGGAAATATTATTCTTCCATTGTATACTGGTAATATTGATCTTGGTATACAGGGTTTTGTTCATTAACAGTCTATTGTTCCTTGTATGCTGGAATTATTATGAGTTGGGGGGGGGGGGGCTTAAAGGTGAGTCCTCGGGCTCTTTCCATACTGTTATTTGTGGAGTCTGTTTTGCAATGGGCATTAGGAAATCTCCTGGTGCATACGGCAAATGTATCCAAAGACTCTACTCGCCCGATGAAGGCAAGAAAAGTATCATTTTGGCCTCCTTCCGTGTGGTGTTCATCAGTCGAGGTCTGGGTATTCAGACTTCATTGCTAGATAGGACCGGGAGAAGAGCCCAGCTGAATGTTTCCCTCTCAACTTACTGCAGGAGATGGGTTCTATAGTAAGTCTATAGTCGGGGAGAGAACACACTTTGCCAAGATCTTCTTCAAGCTTTGCCTAGTGAACAGTGCGGGTCTGAACACTCTCACAGATCTAAACTTTTCATACGTCTGTGGGATATATCACAAGATTTTAGGTAACACTATTTCATTTCAAGCCACGTCTCTCACTGCTAAACCATGCCCCTTTGCCACGTCAGCCACATCCTTTTTTGAGCAAGGCGCAAAAAGTGGCTAAAACATATTAAGGTGAAAGACGTGTGTTACGCCGAGCGCTCCGGGTTCCCGCTCCTCCCCGGAGCGCTCGCTTCACCTCCTCCGCTGCAGCGCCCCGGTCACGTCCTCTGACCCGGGGCGCTGCGATCCTGCTGCTAGCCGGGATGCGATTCGCGATGCGGGTAGCGCCCGCTCGCGATGCGCACCCCGGCTCTCCTACCTGACTCGCTCCCCGTCTGTTCTGTCCCGGCGCGCGCGGCCCCGCTCCCTAGGGCGCGCGCGCGCCGGGTCTCTGCGATTTAAAGGGCCACTGCGCCGCTGATTGGCGCAGTGGTTCCAATTAGAGTTATCACCTGTGCACTCCCTATATTACCTCACTTCCCTTGCACTCCCTTGCCGGATCTTGTTGCCTTAGTGCCAGTGAAAGCGTTCCTTGTGTGTCCCTTGCCAGTGTTTCCAGACCTTCTGCCGTTGCCCCTGACTACGATCCTTGCTGCCTGCCCCGACCTTCTGCTACGTCCGACCTTGCTTCTGCCTACTCCCTTGTACCGCGCCTATCTTCAGCAGCCAGAGAGGTGAGCCGTTGCTAGTGGATACGACCTGGTCACTACCGCCGCAGCAAGACCATCCCGCTTTGCGGCGGGCTCTGGTGAAAACCAGTAGTGGCTTAGAACCGGTCCACTAGCACGGTCCACGCCAATCCCTCTCTGGCACAGAGGGTCCACTACCTGCCAGCCGGCATCGTGACAGTAGATCCGGCCATGGATCCCGCTGAAGTTCCTCTGCCAGTTGTCGCTGACCTCACCACGGTGGTCGCCCAGCAGTCACAACAGATTGCGCAACAAGGCCAACAGCTGTCTCAACTGACCGTTATGCTACAACAGTTGCTACCACAGCTTCAGCAGTCATCTCCTCCGCCAGCTCCTGCACCTCCTCCGCAGCGAGTGGCCGCTCCTGGGATACGCTTATCCTTGCCGGATAAGTTTGATGGGGACTCTAAGTTTTGCCGTGGCTTCCTTTCCCAATGTTCCCTGCATCTGGAGATGATGTCGGACCTGTTTCCCACTGAAAGGTCTAAGGTGGCTTTCGTAGTCAGTCTTCTGTCCGGAAAAGCCCTGTCATGGGCCACACCGCTCTGGGACCGCAATGACCCCGTCACTGCCTCAGTACACTCCTTCTTCTCGGAAATCCGAAGTGTCTTTGAGGAACCTGCCCGAGCCTCTTCTGCTGAGACTGCCCTGTTGAACCTGGTCCAGGGTAATTCTTCCGTTGGCGAGTATGCCGTACAATTCCGTACACTTGCTTCAGAATTGTCCTGGAATAATGAGGCCCTCTGCGCGACCTTCAAAAAAGGCCTATCCAGCAACATTAAAGATGTTCTGGCCGCACGAGAAATTCCTGCTAATCTACATGAACTTATTCACCTAGCCACTCGCATTGACATGCGTTTTTCTGAAAGGCGTCAGGAACTCCGCCAAGATATGGACTCTGTTCGCACGAGGCGTTTCGTCTCCTCGGCTCCTCTCTCCTCTGGTCCCCTGCAATCTGTTCCTGTGCCTCCCGCCGTGGAGGCTATGCAGGTCGACCGGTCTCGCCTGACACCTCAAGAGAGGACACGACGCCGTATGGAGAACCTCTGCCTGTACTGTGCTAGTACCGAACACTTCCTGAGGGATTGTCCTATCCGTCCTCCCCGCCTGGAAAGACGTACGCTGACTCCGCACAAAGGTGAGACAGTCCTTGATGTCTACTCTGCTTCTCCACGTCTTACTGTGCCTGTGCGGATGTCTGCTTCTGCCTTCTCCTTCTCTACAGTGGCCTTCTTGGACTCTGGTTCTGCAGGAAATTTTATTTTGGCCTCTCTCGTCAACAGGTTCAACATCCCAGTGACCAGTCTCGCCAGACCCCTCTACATCAATTGTGTAAATAATGAAAGATTGGACTGTACCATACGTTTCCGCACGGAGCCCCTTCTTATGAGCATCGGATCTCATCATGAGAGGATTGAACTTTTGGTCCTCCCCAATTGCACCTCGGAGATTCTCCTTGGACTTCCCTGGCTTCAACTTCATTCCCCAACCCTGGATTGGTCCACTGGGGAGATCAAGAGTTGGGGGTCCTCTTGTTCCAAGAACTGTCTAAAACCGGTTCCCAGTAACCCTTGCCGTAACTCTGTGGTTCCTCCAGTAACCGGTCTCCCCAAGGCCTATATGGACTTCGCGGATGTTTTCTGCAAAAAACAAGCTGAGACTCTACCTCCTCACAGGCCTTATGATTGCCCTATCGACCTCCTCCCGGGTACTACTCCACCCCGGGGCAGAATTTATCCTCTCTCTGCTCCAGAGACTCTTGCCATGTCCGAATACGTCCAGGAGAATCTAAAAAGGGGCTTTATCCGTAAATCCTCCTCTCCTGCCGGAGCCGGATTTTTCTTTGTCTCCAAAAAAGATGGCTCCCTACGTCCTTGCATTGACTACCGCGGTCTTAATAAAATCACGGTTAAGAACCGCTACCCCTTACCCCTCATCTCTGAACTCTTTGATCGCCTCCAAGGTGCCCACATCTTCACTAAATTGGACTTAAGAGGCGCCTATAACCTCATCCGCATCAGAGAGGGGGACGAGTGGAAAACGGCATTTAACACCAGAGATGGACACTTTGAGTATCTGGTCATGCCCTTTGGACTGTGCAATGCCCCTGCCGTCTTCCAAGACTTTGTCAATGAAATTTTTCGTGATCTATTATACTCCTGTGTTGTGGTATATCTGGACGATATCCTAATTTTTTCTGCCAATCTAGAGGAACACCGCCGGCATGTCCGTATGGTTCTTCAGAGACTTCGTGACAACCAACTCTATGCCAAAATTGAGAAATGTCTGTTTGAATGCCAATCTCTTCCTTTTCTAGGATATTTGGTCTCTGGCCAGGGACTACAGATGGATCCAGACAAACTCTCTGCCGTCTTAAATTGGCCACGCCCCTCCGGACTCCGTGCTATCCAACGCTTTTTGGGGTTCGCCAATTATTACAGGCAATTTATTCCACATTTTTCTACCATTGTGGCTCCTATCGTGGCTTTAACCAAGAAAAATGCTGATCCCAAGTCCTGGCCTCCTCAAGCAGAAGACTCCTTTAAACAACTCAAGTCTGCCTTTTCTTCGGCTCCCGTGCTCTCCAGACCTGACCCTTCCAAACCCTTCCTATTGGAGGTTGATGCCTCCTCAGTAGGAGCTGGAGCTGTTCTTCTACAAAAAAATCCTTCCGGGCATGCTGTCACTTGTGGTTTTTTCTCTAGGACCTTCTCTCCAGCGGAGAGGAACTACTCCATCGGGGATCGAGAACTTCTAGCCATTAAATTAGCACTTGAGGAATGGAGGCATCTGCTGGAGGGATCAAGATTTCCTGTTATTATCTACACCGACCACAAGAACCTCTCCTACCTCCAGTCGGCCCAACGGCTGAATCCTCGCCAGGCCCGGTGGTCTCTGTTCTTTGCCCGATTTAATTTTGAGATTCACTTTCGTCCTGCCGATAAGAACATTAGAGCCGATGCTCTCTCTCGTTCCTCGGATGCCTCAGAAGTTGATCTCCCTCCGCAACACATCATTCCACCTGACTGCCTGATCTCCACTTCTCCTGCCTCCATCAGACAGACTCCTCCAGGAAAGACCTTTGTTTCTCCACGCCAACGCCTCGGAATCCTCAAATGGGGTCACTCCTCCCATCTCGCAGGTCATGCGGGCATCAAGAAATCTGTGCAACTCATCTCCCGCTTCTATTGGTGGCCAACTCTGGAGACGGATGTTGGGGACTTTGTGCGAGCCTGCACTATCTGTGCCCGGGATAAGACTCCTCGCCAGAAGCCCGCTGGTTTTCTTCATCCTCTGCCTGTCCCCGAACAGCCTTGGTCTCTGATTGGTATGGATTTTATTACTGATTTACCCCCTTCCCGTGGCAACACCGTTATTTGGGTGGTCGTTGATCGATTCTCCAAAATGGCACATTTCATTCCTCTTCCTGGTCTTCCTTCTGCGCCTCAGTTGGCTAAACAATTTTTTGTACACATTTTTCGTCTTCACGGGTTGCCTACGCAGATTGTCTCGGATAGAGGGGTCCAATTCGTGTCTAAATTCTGGAGAGCTCTCTGTAAACAACTCAAGATTAAATTAAATTTTTCCTCTGCATATCATCCCCAGTCCAATGGACAAGTAGAAAGAATTAACCAGATCCTGGGTGATTATTTGCGACATTTTGTTTCCTCCCGCCAGGATGACTGGGCAGATCTCCTTCCATGGGCCGAATTCTCGTATAACTTCAGGGTCTCTGAATCTTCCTCCAAATCCCCATTTTTCGTGGTGTACGGCCGTCACCCTCTTCCCCCCCTCCCTACCCCCTTGCCCTCTGGTCTGCCCGCTGTGGATGAAATTTCTCGTGACCTTTCCATTATATGGAGAGAGACCCAAAATTCTCTCTTACAGGCTTCTTCACGCATGAAGAGGTTCGCGGATAAGAAAAGAAGAGCTCCCCCCGTTTTTTCCCCTGGAGACAAGGTATGGCTCTCCGCTAAATATGTCCGCTTCCGTGTCCCTAGCTACAAGTTGGGACCACGCTATCTTGGTCCTTTCAAAATTCTGTGTCAAATTAATCCTGTCTCTTATAAACTTCTTCTTCCTCCTTCTCTTCGTATCCCTAATGCCTTTCACGTCTCTCTTCTCAAACCACTCATCCTCAACCGTTTTTCTCCCAAATCTGTTCCTCCCACTCCTGTTTCCGGCTCCTCGGACGTCTTCTCGGTCAAGGAGATTTTGGCTGCCAAAAAGGTCAGAGGAAAAAATTTTTTTTTAGTAGACTGGGAGGGTTGTGGTCCTGAAAAGAGATCCTGGGAACCTGAGGACAACATCCTTGACAAAAGTCTGCTCCTCAGGTTCTCAGGCTCCAAGAAGAGGGGGAGACCCAAGGGGGGGGGTACTGTTACGCCGAGCGCTCCGGGTTCCCGCTCCTCCCCGGAGCGCTCGCTTCACCTCCTCCGCTGCAGCGCCCCGGTCACGTCCTCTGACCCGGGGCGCTGCGATCCTGCTGCTAGCCGGGATGCGATTCGCGATGCGGGTAGCGCCCGCTCGCGATGCGCACCCCGGCTCTCCTACCTGACTCGCTCCCCGTCTGTTCTGTCCCGGCGCGCGCGGCCCCGCTCCCTAGGGCGCGCGCGCGCCGGGTCTCTGCGATTTAAAGGGCCACTGCGCCGCTGATTGGCGCAGTGGTTCCAATTAGAGTTATCACCTGTGCACTCCCTATATTACCTCACTTCCCTTGCACTCCCTTGCCGGATCTTGTTGCCTTAGTGCCAGTGAAAGCGTTCCTTGTGTGTCCCTTGCCAGTGTTTCCAGACCTTCTGCCGTTGCCCCTGACTACGATCCTTGCTGCCTGCCCCGACCTTCTGCTACGTCCGACCTTGCTTCTGCCTACTCCCTTGTACCGCGCCTATCTTCAGCAGCCAGAGAGGTGAGCCGTTGCTAGTGGATACGACCTGGTCACTACCGCCGCAGCAAGACCATCCCGCTTTGCGGCGGGCTCTGGTGAAAACCAGTAGTGGCTTAGAACCGGTCCACTAGCACGGTCCACGCCAATCCCTCTCTGGCACAGAGGGTCCACTACCTGCCAGCCGGCATCGTGACAACGTGTACGCCAGTTTTTTTCCGTTGCAGACAGAGCTAGAATTACGGCACACCGGAATAGTATACAGTGATCCCTCAACTTGCAATGGCCTCAACATACAATAGTTTCAACATATGTAAGTTGAAACCAGGCTCAACATACAATGCTACAGACAATCCAGATCTGTCAAACATGTCAATGGCTGGAAGATCTGACCAATAAGAATGGGCATTCACTGGTAAAACCCCTGTATTACTGAAGTGCATGCACTGACTGGTGTCTGGTAGCGCCCCCTACAGTACAGGAAGGTATTACATGTTCTGTACTCTTTACCTGTACCAGGGTTACCTGCTCCTTTGGACAACAGGTGAGGGCGGCTCCATGTTACTTTTTTTGGTCATTGCGTGTATTGTACAGGACCCTGAAGAAGCTCCTGTCCTCAACATAGACCAGTGTTTCCCAAGCAGGGTGCCCCCAGCTGTTTCAAACTACAACTCCCAGCATGCCCGGACAGCCTTTGGCTGTCCGGGCATGCTGGGAATTGTAGTTTTGCAACAGCTGGAGGCTCCCTGCTTGGGAAACACTGACATAGACAGTGATTTACATCTTCCAGCAGATCTTTCTTACTTTTATATATAAGGTTTTGCTTTATCTATATTAGTTATCTACTTATTTTTCTTTAATCCTCACTTTTTCCTATTTTTTGGATGACATTTTGGTGCCTTTAGAACCAATTACCAGGTTTCCATAGAGTTCTGGTCTCAACATACAATGGTTTCAACATACAATGGTCGTCCTGGAACCAATTCATACATATTGTAACTTGAGGGACCACTGTATTAACCGTATTAGTTAAGAAGGACAGTAGGAGTTGTTTTTAGCGTCTGTCACGTAGATAAAAAGAAACAACCATTAGTCATTTTAATTAGAATCATTAAAAGAACAAAGAACGTTTTTACGAGTTAGTAAGAAAAAGTCAAGGTCAGTAAAAAGCAGTAATCACATGGCCGTAAATAAAGACGGAAGCATCAGCAGCGCAGCGATTTAGAGACTAAGGGAGAGATTTATCAAAACCTGTCCAGAGGAAAAGTTCTAACCAATCAGATCGCTTCTTTCAGTTTTCACAGACCTTTTTTTTTCAAAAATGAAAGAAGCAATCTGATTGGTTGCTATGGGCAACTTCACCATTCTTGCTCTACACAGGTTTTGATAAATCTCCCCCTAAGTGTATGATGGTGCGAGCCCCCTGACTGTGTATGTTGTCGAAATTATTAGATTTTTTTTTACCACTTATTAAAACTGATCTCATTGTTACCTTTATTGGGGCTGATTTACCTCAGGACATGTGTAACTGTACTGCTTTTTTTTTTTTTTTTTAAACGGGCCCTGACAGAATCAAAAACTTTTTAGATGTTGAAAAATTTTGGTAAAATATTTACCTTTCTAATATACTTCATTAAAAAAATTTATTTCCTTTTTGTAGAATTCATTACATATAAAAAAAAAAAACACCCCTGAGGATCCCCATACCTTCCAGAACATAGTCCAATTTGGCTGCATCATCTTTGTCCCTGCTGAATCACAGACTGGGACAAAGTCCAGGAAGTGAGGGTGGGGCTAGCCCTCCTCTGTGCTCACTCCTGTCCTGCAGAGAGAAGGGGTAACAGAGCAGTCTTCAGTGATTGGATGAAGAGACACAGCACAGCACAGCATGGAAGAAGTGAATGCATGGTGAGTGTGGGCGGTCTCAGTGCTTGTCTTGGACATGCCCCTTCCTGAGCAGTGGATGTCAGAATGAGTGAGCAGCAGAACAGAGGGATTTTTGAGCCAAAAGACACATAAATGAGACAAAACATCTGCAAGACCTATTGAATACTATATACAGGCATCTTTTTTCTGTGATATGACATATCTCATGGTATTATATACCGGTCTGATATGTAGTACCGCAGTGTAAAGTATGTTAAAGGGAAAACGTAGTGACCTGAACGTCTCATACAGTGGATTTCAGAGAATCTCAAATGATCAGATTTTTTCAAAATGGTGGCAAATAAATTGCTCTATCTTCCCGCAATTTAGCAAATCAAGGTAAAACAATGCCATTTTTTTTTCCAACAATATTATAAAGGTCATGGCAAAAACCGCTACGTCTGAACACAGCCTAGGTCTCTGTCATGTGACAGTCCTTGCACTCCATCATTTTCCAATAGAAAAAGGAATGGACAACGCAGGTGTGAACGTAGCCTTAGTTACAACAGTTACCACGGCTTCAACGCTTTCTCCATATTGTTTTTCATATCTATAAACCTGTGAAATGTATTACTGCTTTGTTCCACCAAATTATCATCATATATTGACTTCTATTATACCATGTATAGACACATGACTTACAGAGTAAACTGTTTGCTATGACTACTAGAGATGAGCGAACTTACAGTAAATTCGATTCGTCACAAACTTCTCGGCTCAACAGTTGATGACTTATCCTGCGTAAATTAGTTCAGCTTTCAGGTGCTCCGGTGGGCTGAAAAAGGTGGATACAGTCCTAGGAAAGAGTCTCCTAGGACTGTATCCACCTTTTCCAGCCCATCGGAGCACCTGAAAGCTGAACTAATTTATGCAGGAAAAGTCATCAACTGCCGAACTGAGATGTTCGTGACGAATCGAATTTACTGTAAGTTCGCTCATCTCTAATGACTACCATTAGGTTGAATGTACAGTATGCTAATAATAATAATGCAGATAGAACTGCACATGTCAATAGTAAACCTGCCCCAATATCTACAAGTAAACCCAAGGCCATCCAAACACATTGCTTCCTATTACGACACCATGAGCCTACTTCCCAGTACCTCAACCACAGTATAAATTATGCATATAAGGTTATGGTCCTGCACAGTATCCTCCTCGCAGTATATCAAGAATTATTTAATACCAGCTGACCACACCAGTGTGAGGAAGTGCTTAAAACATAACGCTTAATGTATCTTTCTAAAAACACAACTAATAATGTGCTCTCTATTGTGCCGAATAATGTTAGCTAAACAAACCAATTAGAAGCTGCTAAAATGATGCAAAGTACAATCTGGAGTACAGATGGTTAAACATGAACCTCACAGATCCCCATTTTATGACAACAACAAAATAGGTTCTCCCAACGCATTTCTGTCGTTTGTAGTGGCGATGTCATCAGGGGGGAGTGCCCAAAAATATAATAGGGGCTGATAATAGTGATTTCCAAACAAGAACGTATCACATAAATACAGAAATATGTAAAAGCAGCAATTTCACCACCATTCCGTCTGACCTGCAAGCCCATACCCTGAAATGGGACACTTAAGGTACAGATATGACACTCCAGCAACATGTATTTAAAATGTACATATCACAGAAGAAAAATAATGCCTAGATGTTACTCACTAGGTCATGCAAATGCTTTACATGTCTTTTTATGTATCTAGCTTCTGTATCTGGCTCACAATCCCTCTGTTCTGCTCACTCATTCTGACATCCACTGCTCAGAAAGGGGCATGTCCAAGGCAAGCACCGAGCCCACCCTCACTCACCTTGCATTCACTTCCTCCCTTCATCTGCTGTGCTGGGTGTAACCCTTTCTTCTCTGTTTTCAGACAGGAGACTGATAGACAGGACGGGAGTGAGCACAGAGGAGTACTAGTCCCGCCCTCACTTTCTGCCCTATTTCCCAGCCTGTGCTTATCTGGGGCAAAGATGATGCTGCAGCCAGACAGGATTATGATCTGGATGGTATTGGGACCCCTAGTGGTCTTTATTATAAGCCACAATTTCTATAAAAAGAAGATAAACATTTTTTTATTAAGTATATTAGAAAGGTTAATGTTTTGGCAGAATGTACAACATATATAAAGTTTTTATATTTAACAGTACCCACCTAAATTAGGACATAATGTTGTTGGGTGGATATCCTTATATATATATATATATATACAGTGGTCCCTCAACATACGATGGTAATCCATTCCAAATGGACCATCGTTTGTTGAAACCATCGTATGTTGAGTGATCCGTGCAATGTAAAGTATAGGACAGTGGTCTACAACCTGCGGACCTCCAGATGTTGCAAAACTACAACACCCATCATGCCCGGACAGCCAACGGCTGTCCGGGCATGCTGGGAGTTGTAGTTTTTTAACATCTGGAGGTCCGCAGGTTGAAGACCACTGGTATTGGTGGTTGTACTCACCTGTCCCTGCTGCTCCGGACCGTCACCGCTGCCCTGGATGTCGCCGTCCATCGATGTCGCCATGTCCCCGGGGTGTCCCCGACGCTCCGGCAAGGCCTCTGCTTCCCCGGCATCCTCGCTCTCCGTTGCCGCCATCACTTGGCTACGCGCGCCGCTCCTATTGGATGGTGGGACAGCATGCGCAGCGAGGTGATGACGTCGATGGAGAGGGCCGACGATGCCCGGGATCCCGAAGAGGGCGCGCCGGAGCACCGAGGACAGGTAAGTGATCGTCAGCGGACCACACGGGGCACCGTAAACGGCTATCCGGCGGCAGCTGAAGCAGAACTCTAGCCGTTTATGCGATGGCCCCGACATACAAAAGCATCGTATGTTGATGCTGCCTTCAACATGCGATGGCCTCTCAGAGACTATCGTATGTTGAAATGATCGTATGTTGGGGCCATCGTAGGTCGGGGGGTCACTGTATATATATACTGTATATGTTATGAAAACTATTGTAACAGTACACATCCAATTGCTTTCGTACGTGCTGGATCCTTGTTTTCCTTTGTAGCAGCATGCTCGATGCCTTTGGGTGCTGAAATTTAAAAGGAAACAAAAGCATAATTAAAAATTAATGCAAACTCATACGATTTCATGGATCATTCGTCTGGGAAAACTAATGCAAGAGAACGAATGTGTGAACCCAACGTTGACCTGCGGTGCCACCTGTTGAGTGGTTGACATGTAATTACATCCAGGTCACCCGGTCCATGGCGCCCGGGGTCACATCTTACACTTCGCTTTCTGCTCTATATTCCAGTGTGGATAAGCAGGGATCGGTGGACGTGTAGAATCAGGAAACAACAAAACGAGAGATCCCGAGGAGCGAGGACGAGAGTGTTAGGGGAAAAAAAACGAATACCCCGGAGTTTTATCTTTCCACTTTTTTTCCCTGTAAGACATGATTTCCCTTCTATTCCAACATGAGCATCTACTATCTGCTAATTGAATAGATTGTTATCGTTCTAGCAGGAAACACTGATTGTGTTGCCATGGAAACCCCACGTTCCTTCAGGAAGACAGGCTGGGGGTGGGAATGGAGTGGGCGACCTTGAGAAACATAAAACGAGAAAAAACGAAAAAATAAAAAAATAAAAAGAGGAAGAAAACAGGTGGGAATTTGTGACACCAAGATATTGTGATGCAGGAGGGCAGATGAGTGTTTGTTTGTGAGGGGGAGGACATGTAAGACCATGCTTAAAGCGTCCTCTGACGTAGGAGGGAATCCCAGCAACAGGACACGGCATTAGGCTCTTAGTCTAAGCTCCGGCATCTTTCTATTTTTGGCTTTGCCGTGAGATCACCGCTCATGTCAAATTGCCTGTTCAGATTGTAACATCAGTTCATTATGTCTGACTGCGCTGGTGTCGCTGCATGTGAAACAACAGGCAGCGGTGTGACTAATGGGGCATGTGTGATGTCCCTTGTAATTTAGGGCGTTTATGCTACGCGCTGCCGGAATTCATCGCCTTTTAATGGCCATCACTATTTTTTTATGGGGGCTGTCATATTTTTTAAGAGTTAGTGACTCTAAGGAATTTTCCATGCACTCTTTAGGCGTAGAGAGAATAAACAAAAAAAAAATATATATAAAAAAACAAAACAAAACAAAAAAACACGAAATCCACAAGAAAGGATCTATTAACCTTTCAGAAATCCAATCTCCACTAACGGCTTATTATAAGATGTAGCTTTTATTATTATCAATAGTAAAGTAGGCGTCTAACTAAACAAGGTCCACACACAGTGGGTTAAAATAAACCCAATAACCATAAATTATATATACCGTTTTTTTCGCCGTATAAGACGCACTTTTTCTTCCCCGAAACTGGGGGGGAAAAGTTGGTGCATCTTATACGGTGAATACCTGCGGCCATCAACGGCCGGGACCCGCGGCTAATACAGGACATCACCGATCGCTCCGCGCTGGGATCCCCTGTATGGCCGGCGCTCTCCTTCGACGTCATCACGTCGTTGCGCACGCCGTCCCGTCATCCAATAGGAGCGGCGTGCGTAGCGACGTGATGACGAAGAGGGTGGATCCCGGGGAAGAAGACGTCCGGAGCGTCGGGGACACCTCGGGGAGGCAGTGACAGCGATGGAGCGACATCCAGGGCAGCGGTGATGGGTCCGGAGCGGCGGGGACACTTGAGTATTACCTCCTATAACAGTGGTCCTCAACCTGCGGACCTCCAGATGTTGCAAAACTACAACTCCCAGCATGCCCGGACAGCCAACGGCATGCTGGGAGTTGTAGTTTTGCAACAGCTGGAGGTCCGCAGGTTGAGGACCACTGTTGGGTTCAGAATCTTTTTTTTCCAGATTTTGGACCTTTAAAATAGGGTGCGTCTTCTATACCGATGCGTCCTAAAGGGTGAAAAATACGGTATATTATAATCAATCAAATTTATAAAGGCGATATATATGTATATATATATATATATATATATATATATATATATATTATTAATTTATTTATTCTTTCATTTTTTTTTTTTTTTGTTATGTTGAATTAGACACCAATTCTAATAATGATATTAATAAAAGCTATTATTTATACTTACCTGTTAGTGGAGGATTGAGGGTTACAGGGTCAGATCCCACCTCACCTTCGCTCACCTAATGCCCCTGAGTGCAAGTATAAAGGGCAGAGAGAAGGGGCATTGTTTAGATGGTGAACACCTTTAACCCTGTATACATTTGTATTGCTTCTAGAGATGAGCGAACTTCCAGTAAATTCGATTCGTCACAAACTTCTCGGCTCGGCAGTTGATGACTTTTCCTGCATAAATTAGTTCAGCTTTCAGGTGCTCTGGTGAACTGCCGAGCCGAGAAGTTTGTGACGAATCGAATTTACTGTAAGTTCGCTCATCTCTAATTGCGTCAATGCATCAAAAATAAAAACAAAAGCAACAGTGCACATAGTTTTGCAGTTTAATAAAAAAAAAATTGGACCTCCTTCAGATTACTTACAGAAGACCTAATAATGGAGACGTATAGGTCTGCACTGGAAGTGTTTATGTAAAATGGCAAAATAGTAGGATTTTATTTTAAATAAAAAAAGATTTTATTTTAAACAAAATATTAGGATTTTGTTTTAAATAAAACATGTTACCGTATTTATTTTAAATAAAAATTATTTTAGTTTTTTTTGTATTCAAGCTACGGTACTTCAGAGAAAATAAAAAAAAAGTTACAAATATATAATGCCCAACCGGTTGCTGTCCAGTGGTGCGGGTTGCTCCTTCATGGCGTCCATATCGATACACATATGTGCTCTCTGCTGACATCTCTGTCCATTTTAGGAACTGTCCAGAACAGAATATGTTTGCTATGGGGATTTCCTTTTACCCTGGACAGTTCCTAAAATGGACAGAGATGTCAGCAGAGAGCATTGTGCTCATGATGTCAGCAGAGAGCTCTGTGTTTCAAACGCAAAAGAATTTCCACTGTAGTATTCAGCAGCTAATAAGTACAGGAAGGATTAAGATGTTTTAATAGAAGTCATTTACAAATCTGTTTAACTTTCTGGCACCAGTTGATTTAAAAAAAAAAAGTTTTTCACCGGAGTACCCGGTGGTAGGTTTGTTCTTTAATGCTGGTCCACTCTAGGAGGTAGACTGGGTTCATGGTTTCTATTTTACATGTGTTTTGCAAGGTTTATTGGCCCCACAGCCTTAAAGGGGTACTCCAGTGAATTTTTTTTTTTTTTACAATCAACTGGTGTCAGAAAGTTAAACAGATTTGTAAATTACTTATATCTAACACTCTAAATCCTTGCAGTATTTATCAGCTACTGTATGTTCCACAGGAAGTTGTATTTCTTTCCGGAATTCTTTATTGTCTGACCACAGTGCTCTCTGCTGACACCTCTGTCCGTATCAGGAACCTTCCAGAGCAGGAGAGGTTTGCCATGGGGATTTGCTTGCACTCTGGACAGTTCCTGACATGGACAGAGGTGTCATCAGAGAGCACTGTAATCAGACAGAGAAGAACGACTCAACTTCCTCTGTAGTATACTGCAGCTGAAAAGTACTGGAAGGATTAAGATTTTTAAATAGAAGTAATTTCCAAATCCTGTTAACTTTCTAGCACCAGTTGGTTTAAAAAAAAAAGTGTTTTCTAACGGAGTACCCCTTTAATTAATAGATTTCTCCCTATACCCAAACAGGAATAGCTCTATCAATTAAGACTGGTAGGGTTGGTAGTCCAGTCTCAAAAAACGTATCCCCTATTCTGTGGATTGGGGATAAGTATCAGATCGCGGGGTGTCCAACCTGCTGTACAGGGCCCCGGCTCTCTTGTGTCGACCACAACCCCATGCAGGCATCTCTATGGGAGAGCCTGAGATACCCGAGTACAGCGCTTCAGCTCTCCCATAGAGATGAATGGAATGCAAACGCTGACCCGGGACACCGAGCAGGGGCTCATGGGGGGTCCAAGCAGTAAGTGCCCAACCCACGATCTGATTCTGCGAATAGGGGATACGTTTTTCTAAACTGGATAACTCCTTTAAAAAGACTTGTGTCCAGCTCAAATAACTTCTCTACTTTGTAGACATTAGGGGTAATTTATCAATCGCTCAGTTTATTGTGCTTCGCGTATATTTCTGAAGCTATTTCCAGACTGCTTTTCCCAGTGTGTAATTTATCATTTGTTGGGCGTCTCACCTATTTCATGGCCACTGGTACAAAATCATATAATACACAGTCGCTTGATGGGAGTTTGATGATAAACCACCCCCTGTGTGGTGTAAGACAGGGGGTGGTAAAATGTGAAAAGTCGCATTTAATAAATTCACATACTGTAAAACCCATCAAAAGTGAAAGTCAACACACGTTGTCTACATCTCTAAAAAGTTGCTAATCTTTCCACAGGTTGCGGGCTGCTCAAAATATTACAAAAATCGAAGGCGAAATACAAAGCGTATATCAATGATAAATTTGCGCAGTGTGCTTATTTTTTCTTCTCACCCTCCTGCTCCCAAGTTATATTGTAGCTCCTTTAACTGTTTAACTTTTGATACCTAACTGAACAGTAACAGTCTGTGCATCCCTCTGTTAAGGAGGGGTTAATGTGAGGCCTTAAACTGTGAGTGACGACCGCTGTGCTATTTTGCCGAGTGTCGACATAAGCAAATTCACACCAGACAATGTTGGTATAAATTCCCTCCTCGGTACTGACTCCAGGGAGTTCTGTTTATTATCTGGAAATCACATTAGTTTTTACAATCTGACAAAGATAAAGGGCAAAACTATGCATCAAATCATCGTTTTGTATGCGGATTGGTCATTTGAGCATGGCGTAACTTATGTTGCAAGGTCTCTAGCTTGAGATTTTCCATCCTTCCACAGAGACCAATGTTTAGACTTCTTGTATCCACAGATTCCATCTCACGGTTCTAGTCTTAATTACGGGCAAAGAGCAGCTGAAATGTTTTGAATTAAGGAAAGCAAAGTTCTTCTGCAATATTTAGCAATAGCATAGAGTATTTAACAAACAGAAAAAAGGGAATGTCCAGCGCCAAACTCGACTAAGGCCCTGCGGGGCGAAACGCGTCACTTCACCTGAGCCCTTGTTGTTTCTTATGGCAACACGATAAAGAAGTTCCTCTGCACGAATTTGGCGCTGGACATTCCCTTTTTTCTGCATGTTACACGGACTTTCCCCGGTCCAGTCCGAGCGCAGCAACAGAGGGTGAGCTGGATAGCTATCTTTGCTTTGTTTAGGGTTTAATAAAGGTATAGATATAGCGATCAATTTATCAGAACATTATAGACCCAACACCTCCACTCCTGGGATGAGGCTGCTATTCTCAAAGTGTGATCTCATGAGATAGTGGATGTCTCATGAGGTTGTGGTGATAGAATAGATCTGTCCTGTCTGTGCTCATTGGACAGTGTTAGAGACCTTTAGATTCACGCTCCCTGAGCCTCAGATTCACATTCGCTTGAGAATCCCTGATAGTTACCTCCCTGTTGAATATTTGAGACTAATTTGCATATCTTTAGACAAATTGTAAATAAGCTATGTCTTGGCAACCCAGGTGCATAGAGAAAAAATATATAAATAAAAACCCGGTTTTAATCGGATCAGAGGCTACAGAGTGATGGGAAAAAAGCTACATTTTAAGCTGTCCTCTTCAATAAAAGTTTCCATCATGCTCTGTATATGACACTGGATTTGCACATTCAGTTTTAAATGAATGCCAATAATTAATCCAAAAGGAAATAAAAATATGAGTCTTTCCTTTATAATTCATATTCAATATGTAGACAAGTAAATAATGAAGCACTCAACAAAAAGTGAAATAAAAACAGATGAGGTGGGGGACGCTTAAAGGGGCGACAAAATGTTTCACGCTCTAAGGTGCTTCGCAGAGCATGAAACATGTTGCCACCCCCTTGAGCGTCCCCCGCCTCACCTGTTCCATTCTGCTCCCTGTGTACCTGTCTCTGTTTGTACCGAGGAATCCCGAATAAAGCTTGATGTTTTTATTGCAGTTTTGGGGGAGTGCTTCATAATTTACTTGTCTACATATTAGATATGAACTTACCTGCTTTCTAATGGATGGGAGCACCGCCGCACTGTATTTGATCGGCTACAGGTATCTTGACTGATAGCGTGGTATTATCTGTGTATGTGGATTCTATGGGCCTGGAGGTCCAGTCAGTGGTACCGGACTTTCATTCTGTCTTTTTGTGCATTTCCTTTATAATTTCCTTTCCTTTTTTAAACTGCACCAAAAACTTTGATTCCAGCCTAAAAACTCCAGAATTAACAATACTACTGCATATTATGGAGCTGTGCTAAAGACCTTGCCAAAACAACACGTCCGTTTCCTGACTATTGGGAGAAGTTGCACCTCATAGACTTTGCGTTCCACTCACCCCCTGCATTGACGCTGACATAATACTAGTAATACCGAGAGCTTTCCGCTTCATTGTAAATGTTTATTTCAGCTTTTTTGGTCCAAATGCATCTAAAATGGTGCAGAAAGCGCTCAGGTAAAGCTTCAGTCAATAGCTGCAGAGAATTGAGAGGAAAGATGATTGAGTGATAACCAAAGAGCTTTACTCTTTTTACTCTATTGTAAAGAGGACTTGGACGCTTGCTTTATAACTTCTTATCCTATAGAAAGAAGGCTGTACAGCACTCACCAGATCGATGCCAAGGAAGGTACTTTATTAACCCATGGGGACATTACAGAAGTGGCAGGGAGAGGAGAGGTGAACGCGAGCTCCTCGGAGCTCGCGTTCACCTTCCCTCTCCCTGCCGCTTCTGTAATGTCCCCGTGGGTTAATAAAGTACCTTCCTTGGCATCGATCTGGTGAGTGCTGTACAGCCTTCATTCTATAGGATAATTAGCATCATGTATTTCTCATGAATAGCACCCTCAATTAAGCCTAAGAATTCCAATACCGCTATCTTTACATCCAACCACGTTAAAGTACCTGGGAGTGCCGGACCCTGTTGTGGATTCTCCTATACATGCTTTATAACTTCTAGTCCAAAAGAAGATACACTTTTTCTCCTCCAATGCATCTAAGTTATTTATATAAAAAAATAAAAAATAAATGTTTGCTCCTTTTCAGAAAATCTGCTCTGGCATTATAGTCTAAATGCAGGAAGGAGCAGGTAAAATGGTGCAGAGAGCTCTCTGTACTAACAGCATTATGTGCAAAGTACATGGGAGGGGGGGGGGGTCTGAAAGAGTAACTCTGTGAGTAGAAGTTTCAGCCAGTTGCGGCAGAGCAAGAAGTGATTTCAGAGGAGGGACATTATTTTTGTCTTGTTTGTCCACTTACTAGAAGCCATTTTGTTATTTCTTGCACTGTTATGGACATGGTAACTTGCATTAGAGGGAGCATAGTGAGAATAAAAATCCCTCATATGTTATACATCCAGAGAGATTCATTTTCTATGAAAAGTTCCACTGTTAACACCAGCAAAATCACAGTTACCAACATTTCAGCAAATTTAGGCCCTAACCCAAGATGGTTCCTGAATGCCCTAAAATACCCTGTTTCTTGGCAGGGCACTAGCGAGCTATAGTAGGAGCCATACTGTCCAGGAATTTGTCTAGAAGTCATTGGTTGGGGAAGGATTTAGGTGTGTGCTGGCCCTTGCATTAAGACAGCATATCCACACCCTATGGGTGTAACCCAGGAGCCGTAGCAATATGTGCAAAACAGTGAGGAGGAGCACCGGGATAAGCAGTGTAATTACTGAAGGGTTAAACCTTTCTAGTTTCTGGCTTAGCTTGTGTTGCTGTGGTTACACCCTTGCCTATTCATGGTTCTGTCTCTCTGGCCAATTAGGTACCTTACTTATTTGAGCCTGCAGTGTGCTAGTACACCATTGCCTGTGAAAGAAGTAATTTCTGAAGCAAGCATAATCTGTATTGTAACAACTACTAAACAATAGGCGAGAGCACTGTAGTGGTCAGAGACCTAGGCAAAAGTGATGTAGTCACTATGTGGTAGCCCTTGGGGGGTGTATGGTAGTGGTGGTATGGTATAGGTATATAAGGGGTTAATGTTAACCCTAGAAAAGTTCGTGACACCAGGCTGAGGGCTGGTATGCTGAATCAGTGTTCTGGCCTATCGCCGCCCTTCCCAGTGACGATAGGTGCATAAAATAACAGAAGGTCCACAAGGAGATTTGAATTTGAATAACGTTTACTGAAGTGCTTGCAATATTCACGGTACAGTCACAGTCTAATACAAACAGTCCTTTGGTTACTTAGTGACTGGCAGTAGTTGCGGATCTTGAGCTAGACAATAAGTCTCTTAATTTAGGAAGAGATTTGCAGATCCGTCCGGATTTAGGGGAGGTATTAGGTCCGGAGATGCTGCAGAGTGTTTGGGAGATGTTACACTCTATAATTATAATTGTTCAGCCGTTGCCGCAAGGCTCGGGCCTAACTCACTGCGATTACTGCTGTACAGGTCTTGCTTGCTTGACAGCCCACGAGGTAAGAGCGAGAAACATGGCCGCCGCTCCCCTTATATGGGCAGGGGGCGTGGCTAATCTGATTGGTCCGAACGTCTGCCATTCCCCTTACATGGTGTGATGGGATTGCTTACGTCACAGGATCTATATACATTATAAAACCAAAACGAGGCTAGAGATACCAAAGTGAGGCCTGGAACGCATCCAGAGTGAGGCTTGGAAAGCATCACATGACCCGAAGGCCCTGCGACACCATGGAAACAAGTAATTAACCATTTATTTACATTTATACTATACTATTTATATTATCTATGCATAAATGACTAATTATAGGTTAAGATAGAGGCGACTAGGGGTAGACTAGATTACAGGGATCCCTACGTCCTAGGGACTCTGGCTATGGGGACCCATAAATAGATAAGTACCGTATGAAATGCGGTACTGGGACACCACAACTATATACGAGATGCTGTAGATAGCGGGCTGTCACTGCGGAGATCAGGGTCCTCGTGCCTGTGAGTCCGGGGGTGCTGGGAACCAAGAATTCCAAAATCATATAACAAATAATAGTACTGAAGAAACAGGTACCCGCAATCACCGCTAGGCTGCTTAAACTCGACTCCTCCGGCTGAACAGAAGATCCGGTGTCAAACTCGTAGCAGGGCGCTCAGAAGCGAGGCAACTGCCGGCAAAATTTCATGCTGATTGTGCTTCTTCCTGCCTATTATCTGTATTGTATCCTGCATTCTGTCATTCTGACTTTGGCTGTGATTCCTGGTTAACCTTTTACTAACTGATTAGACATCTCTCTAGTCCTCTCGGTTCTGACCTTGGCTTGTTCACTCTGTTTAATCTGTTGGTTTGTCTCCATCTGTATTAGTTTGTGTGTTTGTACACCTTTGCTATTTGCTAATGTTTCCTCTGACCCTTTACTGTGTTTTTGTAGTTTGTTATTGTGACTTGACGTCCCAGCACCTTAGTTAGGAAGGGACCTTCTTCATGGGTTGTGGACCAGTCACTTAGTGTGGATACGCAATAGGCTGCGGGTGATTGCAGGACTTCACTTATTCCCTGCCCATATGTGACAAGCAGTACATTGGTGGTAGCAGACCACCAGCATTACAACAAGAAAGGAAATTGTTAGGAATACAGGTGGAGAAATCTGATTTCCATGAACTTTTTTTTAAATGAATTTGGAAAGTAGAATTCCTGGCTTGCATAGATTTGGCTTGTGAGAGTTATCTCTGTGGTGCTGTCAGTATCCAACCTCACGGGAGGAAAAAGTGTGTGAAAGATGCAACAGAAATTAATTTGTACTCTTGATGTGCGGCCTGCGAGCAGTAAGTAACAGGTTCCTGTGAAGCTCCGGGAACATTAATCACTCATCTGGCTAAACGTCACTAAGCTAATTGATTGGAAAGGCAAGATCGTACAGGCCTCAAAGTCACTGAGATAGTGGTGAGAACGGAAGAGAGATTAGTGGTGCCGATAAGTGATAATATGGCCGTCACCCTGTTATTGTGGCTTTTACAATAATTAAGCCTTGCTCTTTTTCCAGCAATATTTTTGTCATTAGTGATAATGTGTTTAATTATAGTGCTAATATAGTCCCATTCTGAATGAACGGGTAATAGATAACATAACGTAACATATTGTTTCCTGTGATTTTGGTGCTGTGGGCCCAAGACTGGCTTGTTCAGCCACTAAAGAACATCTTTTCTGCTGTAACCCCCTGTCTTAAGATTTGGGGTAATTACTGTGGTGATAATCACATATTCTTAAAGGCCGCTCTGATTCACTTTAAAGCCCCAGGGAAGTTCAAAGTACAGAATATATACTTATATTGATGGCTACCTTATGGAACCTGGATTACACGTAATGTGTAAGAAATATATTGACAAAATGGTGTCATTTGTACTTACTGTTTGAAAATGTCAATAAAAATTTACTACTTGTAAAAAAAAAAAAATAAAGAAATAGAGAATGATGGCAGAAATAGACCTTTGTGTCCAACTAGTCCGCCCTTATATTGTTTCCTTTTAATCTTACTATAGGTACTGTATATGTTTATCCTAGGCAGGTTTACATTAACTTACTGTAGATATACCAACCACATCTGCTGGACATATCATTTAAAGGGGTACTCCAGCGCTAAGACATCTTATCCCCTATCCAAAGGATAGGGAATAAGATGCCTGATCACGGGGGTCCCGCCGCTGGGGACCCCTGTGATCTTCCACGCCGCACCCCGTTAGAATCAGCCCCCGGAGCGTGCTCGCTCCGGGGGCTGATTCTAACAGGGTGCGGCGTGGAAGATCACGGGGGTCCCCGGCGGTGGGACCCCCGCGATCAGGCATCTTATCCCCTATCCTTTGGAAAGGGGATAAGATGTCTTAGCACCGGAGTACCCCTTTAAGCATCTACTACTCTACTTGCTTCTCTCCCCACTCATTTTTGACAACAATCAGGGTTTGAACACTCAGTCCCTTACTGAAAAACTTTTGGCATGTCCCTAGAAGAAATAAAAAAATATATATATATATCATTGATATGTACCAGTACTCCCCCGGTACTCTTGTGGAAATCTTTTTTTTTTTTAAATGAACTGGTGCCAGAAAGTTTAACAGATTTGTAAATTACTTCTATTAAGAAATCTTAGTTCTTCAAGTACTTATCAGCTGCTGTATACCACAGAGGAAGTTGTGTAGTTCTTTTCAGTCTAAACGCAGAGCTTTTTACTGACATCTCTGTCCGTGTCAGGAACTGTCCAGAGCAGGACTGGTTTGCTATGGGGATTTACTCCTACTCTGGACAGTTCCTGACATAGACAGAGGTGGCAGTAGAGAGCACTGTAGTCAGACAGAAAAGAACAACTCTACTTACTCTGTAACATACAACAGCTGATAAGTACTGGAAGGGTTAAGATTTTTTAATAGAAGTAATTTGCTAATCTGTTTAACTTTCTGGAGCCAGTTGACATTATTATTTTTTTTCCTCCAGAGTACTCCTGTAAGTCTTTCTTGATAAGGTGAACAGTAAAGACATTTTCCCATTTAGTAGCCCGGACGTTTTCTATTTGATCAGTGTCTTTTTGTAGATGAGGCCTCCAGAACTAGACACACATCATTTGGTTAGATTTCGCTACTACCTGGTTGCACTGTGGACTCATTTTGATCACTGCCCCTAAATCCTTTTCTTCTGAAGTCTTCTCTAGAACAGAACTGCGGATGCAATTCTCCTTAACCCCTTAAGGACCGGAGGTTTTTCCGTTTTTGCATTTTCGTTTTTTGCTCCTTGCCTTTAAAAAATCATAACTCTTTCAAATTTACACCTAAAAATCCATATGATGGCTTATTTTTTGCGCCACCAATTCTACTTTGTAATGACGTCAGTCATTTTGCCCAAAAATCTATGGTGAAGCGGTAAAAAAAATCATTGTGCGACAAAATTGAAAAAAAAAACGCTGTTTTGTAACTTTTGGGGGCTTCCGTTTCTACGTAGTACATTTTTCGGTAAAAATGACACCTGATATGTATTCTGTAGGTCCATACGATTAAAATGATACCCTACTTATATAGGTTTGATTTTGTCGGACTTCTGGAAAAAATCATAACTACATGCAGGAAAATTAATACGTTTAAAATTGTCATCTTCTGACCCCTATAACTTTTTTATTTTTCCGTGTATGGGGCGGTATGAGGGCTCATTTTTTGCGCCGTGATCTGAAGTTTTTAACAGTACCATTTTTGCATTGATAGGACTTATTGATCACTTTTTATTCATTTTTAAATGATATAAAAAGTGACCAAAAATGCACTATTTTGGACTTTGGAATTTTTTTGCGCGCACGCCATTGACCGAGCGGTTTAATTAATGATATATTTTTATAATTCGGACATTTCCGCACGCGGTGATACCACATATGTTTATTTTTATTTTTATTTACACTGTGTTTTTTTTTTTATTGGAAAAGGGGGGTGATTCAAACTTTTAATAGGGGAGGAGTTAAATGATCTTTATTCACTTTTTTTTTTCACTTTTTTTTTGCAGTGTTATAGGTCCCATAGGGACCTATAACACTGCACACACTGATCTTCATCATTGATCACTGGTTTCTCATAAGAAACCAGTGATCGATGATTCTGCCGGATGACTGCTCATGCCTGGATCTCAGGCACTGAGCAGTCATTCGGCGATCGGACAGCGAGGAGGCAGGAAGGGGCCCTCCCGCTGTCCTGTCAGCTGTTCGGGATGCCGCGATTTCACCGCGGCTATCCCGAACAGCCCACTGAGCTAGCCGGGATGCTTTCGGTTTCACTTTAGACGCGGCGTTCAACTTTGAACGCTGCGTCTAAAGGGTTAATAGCGCGCGGCACAGCGATCAATGCCGCGCGCTATTAGCCACGGGTCCCGGCCGTTGTTAGAGGCCGGGCCCGACCCGCTATGACGCGGGGCCACGCCGTGGCCCCGCGTTATAGATCGGGAGTGGACACATGACGTTCCAGTACGTCATGTGTCCTTAAGGGGTTAAAGGGGTATTCCAGGAAAAAACTTTTTTTTTTTTTTTTTAGATCAACTGGCTCCAGAAAGTTAAACAGATTTGTAAATTACTTCTATGAAAAAATCTTAATCCTTCCAATAATTATCAGCTGCTGAAGTTGAGTTGTTTTTATCTGTCTGGAAACAGTGCTCTCTGCTGACATCTCTGCATGTCTCAGGAACTGCACAGAGCAGAATAAGTTTGCTATGGGAATTTGCTTCTACTCTGAACAGCTCCCGAGACACGTGTCATCCGAGAGCACTTAGACAGAAAAGAACAACTCAACTTCAGCAGCTCATGAGAACTGAAAGTATTAAGATTTTTTCATAGAAGTAATTTACAAATCTGTTTAACTTTCTGGAGCCAGTTGATATATAAAAAAGTTTTTTCCTGGATAACCCCTTTAAGGATTTTTTTTCTCCTCAAGGGTATTATTTTACATTTGGAACCACTGCATGTGCTCCTTCCAAGTAAACAATATATCGGTCTAACGCAGGTCTAACGTAGGTAATACAGCATTTACTTCTACTATAATGGACAGTCTTTAGTTTGCTGGTAATTTCTATAAGAGCCAACATTATGGTATTGACTCAGGGAATGAGAATTTATTTCAGCCTGATGGGAAAGGTCACTGTACCTCCCCTGATATAGAATCCATCAAGCTTGGATAACATTCCTCCTCTGATCCTCCATGCTCTGAGATTAACCTCCTCATCACCCTGTGGCCTAATGGGCTGTGAGACATTTATTATAGTTATACAATGTAACCTCTATGGGGTTATTACAGAATATTCTTAGATAATATAGGTTGGTTCATGGTGAACTCTCCTGTGAAATACTTTGGGATAGTATCGGCATTTGGTCCTTTCATAGTGTAAAATTTAAGTTTTTTTTTTTTTTTTCAGATAAAAACCATTTGGTGGCCACTCCAACCCCATTCATTGTGTATATACCGAAGCCACAGTACAGAAAACCGTAATTAGAATGAGTGCTAGGTGTTGGCACCCCACGGACATGGACAGTTCTCTAATAAGGAGATAAACAAATAATACCTGTCCCTTAGCTGATGGCTTTTTGCAAAGTTATTAAATCATGTTTTCCTTCTAAGCTCAAGAGTCACAGAGGCTGTGCTAAACTACAGCATGCGCCCCCCCCTCCCCCATCCCTTACAGGCTCCGTACAACCATTGAGTCTTTGTGTATGAGTCCTTTAAAGGATCCTGTCCCCATGACAATGTTCTTCAGTCTGCTAGCATTATCCTGAAAGCAATGCACAATGGTATCCAGCTTCCAGCCAACAATCGGTTAAAAGCTAAACTTTATTTTTAAAAAAATGACATGTCACCAAAATGTATGATGAAACGTTGACGCCTTGGCGTTTCACTGTACATTTTTGTGACGTGTCATTTTTTGTTTGAGATTTTATTTTGGACATAATAAACTTGAGCTTTTAACCCATCATTTGCCAGGAGCTGGATAACTTTTTGTCTTGCCTTCAGGATCTATTACATTGCTACCCGTACTTCTGGATTATATTGTGGTGCCCTGTTCAGGTTGGTGGGGAGCTGACCTGCTTTTTTTTTTGCTTTTTTCTGTACTTTTTGCTTCTACTAGCATTATGATAAAGAACAGATGGAGCTGAGCAGGTTGATTTAAAGGGGTTATCCAGGAAAAAACTTTTATTAATATATCAACTGGCTCCAGAAATTTAAACAGATTTGTAAATTAATTGTATTACAAAATCTTAATCCTTTCAGTACTTATGAGCTTCTGAAGTTGAGTTGTTCTTTTCTGTCTAAATGCTCTCTGATGACACGTGTCTCGGGAACCACCCAGTTTAGAAGCAAATCCCCATAGCAAACCTCTTCTACTCTGTGCAGTTCCTGAGACAAGCAGAGATGTCAGCAGAGAGCACTGTTGCCAGACAGAAAAGAACAACTCAACTTCAGCAGCTGATAATTATTGAAAGGATCAAGATTTTTTAATAGAAATAATTTACAAATCTGTTTAACTTTCTGGAGCCAGTTGAGATATATATATAAAGTTTTTTCCTGGAATACCCCTTTAAAGGAGTTCTATAGTAAAACATAACTTATCCCCATCCAAAGGATAGGGTATAAGTTATAGATCGCAGGGGTCTGACTGCTGGGACCCTCTGTGATCTCCTGATCGGGGCCCCGGCAGTTTGATGAAAGGGGGTGTATCGACCCCTGGCATCTCTATGTATCCCATAGAGATACATGGAGGGGGCGTGTCGGCCGCGGCTTCCTGCGGGGGTGGGAACAGCCACTTCCGGCAAACTGCCGACTGCCGGGGCCTGTTCAGGAGATCCTGGGGGATCCCAGTGGTTGGACTCCTGCGATCTATAACTTATCCCCTATCCTTTGAATAGGGAATAAGTTATGTTTCACTGCACTACTAGTGCTCTCTGCTGACACCTCTGTCCATTTTGGGAACTGTCCAGAGCAGGATAGGTTTGCTATGGGGATTTTTTCCTACTCTGGACAGTTCCTAAAATGGACAGAGGTGTCAGCAGAGAGCACTGTGATCAGACAGAAAGGAAATTTAAAAAGAAGAGAACTTCCTGTCGAACATACAACAGCTGATAAGTATGGAAGATTTAAGATTTTTTAATAGAAGTAATTTCCAAATCTGTTTAACTTTCTGGTACCTGTTGATTTAAAAAAAAAAAATAAAAATGTTTTCCAGGGGAGTACCCCTTTAAGCAGACCTTGGCAACAGTAGTTTTGTATATATGCTTTTAGACTTTGTTTATTTCATCAGAGACTTTTTGTATAGGTCAGGCCAGTCAAAATATTTCTAGACCTATAACATTTTTAAAGAACCATATACTGAAACATTTTCTTTATTTTCAATTTTTTTGTTATTTTTTCTTTTCCGATTGTTTAATTTTTTTTATTTAAATTTTTCATAAATTATTATGGGGACAGCCATCTTGCCTGAATAGTTTTAAACATTATTTAGAGATATGCGACAGGAAACAATAGACAGGACCTGCCCCATTCACATAAATGGGACACGTTTCTAGGCGTGCTTGGTGACCTTCGAAGACAGTAAATGAATGTGGGAGCTGTTAATCTTGCTGTCTGTTTTGTTGACCTTTGAAACTACAAGATTCCAGGATTATTTTATAATATAGATAAATAAATGGAAAATTAAAAAAATTACCATAAATTCTTAAAAATACATATTTAATATAAAAACTTGATTTAAACAATAAGTAATTCTCTAATGACACATTCCCTTTAAGAAAAAAAAATACTGTTATAGAATTCCTAAAAAATAAGAAAAAAGTACTTTATTTGTTAAAAGTATTGATATGGTAGTTATATTATTGTAAAGTAATGTATATAATTAATTAGCCCCCAATTCATGTATATTTTTTACTTATAGGACATTCAAGTACTTTACGGTATCGTCTTGACACTATGACCTGTTTCTTATAGATTTTGGAGCCCTGGCATGGTGCCACGGTGCAACTGTGACATAAAGTTTCATATCCTTGATAGGCACTCAGAAAAGTGATTTAACACAGCGGAACAAGGTCAATATCTTGCTTGTCTGCCACAATCCTAAGAGTATTTTATCCTGCAGCTACTTTGCAGGAGATAAATTGAAGACTGTTACCACATTGATAAATGGAGCATTTCATAACAAAGAGTCGCACTTAATGCAGTGTGTGTTATACGGGATGCGGAGCAGATTCGTAAACTGCAACATCGTCTTGGGACGTTCCTAAACTACATAAAGTCCTATGACACCGAGCTACATGTGGGATAAATCCTTTTTTTTTTAAGATTAATAAAAAAAAAAAAAGCAGGCCACATGCAGAAAGAGGAGCAGCAGAGTTTCCATGGATAAATCTTTATCCCTTCCTGGTACTGAAGAGCAATGCTCCCCTGGGGAAAGAATATGCAAAGATGCCCCTCCTCCAAAGGCAAGGGAGGTTGCTCTCTGGTGCCACCCAGTGGAGGTAGCATTCCTGCACTTCAACACTACACCCCTGTAAAGAGCCTTAAATGGGTATTAAGGTTCCCCTATCCTGTAAAGTGTCTAATTGCAGGTGATCCGAATGCTGCGACCCCCCTCAATCTCCAAAAACGGGGCCCAACTCATACCGGCCATTACTCCCGAGACAAACTGGTCTTGGGAGTGACGGCCCCATCCACCATTCATAAGCTACAGTGCTGTCCCGCCGCAGCTGATAATTGACAGAGCGGGCCATCATTCCAGAGGCCAGTGTGTCTTGGAAGGTGGGGCACGGAGTGCTCGGAGTTAAGAGATGGGCGCATTCTGGAGGTCATAATGAGACATTGATCCCCTATCCCTTGGATAGGAGGTACGTTTTGCACAACTGGATGTAGGGAATCTATTCAGGCAAGATTGACAGCAAGGCATGGCCCCACATCACTGATCTTCTCACTGAAATCTCTTGCAGGCCAAGAAGCAGAAAGTATTACGTGGCTTTGTGGTCTGCGCAAGACTTCAGAGAGCAGAGCGGTGATGTTAGGCTGTGTCTTGCTGTCAATCATGTCTGAATTGGCCCAATTACAGCTTGAGGCGCGTTGACTAGTTTGGCAACCCACCATGGGACTAGTTGCACCTTATTTACATTTATAAAAGTTGTTTTCTCACTTTTACGGAGGGGCAAGAAGACATTCAGGCATGAGCTCCAGATCTATTTCGCGTTCCTGCTTGTTATATAGGGTCAAACCTAGTGACAGGTTCTCTTTAAAAGGGATATGCACTGTATATGTTGGCCTCGAAATCCTTTTCTGTGGTGGACCCAACATACTCCAGTACAAAACTTTGTTCATAAGAAAAAAAAAAAATATCCGGCTGCTAAAGGTTGGAATAAAAGTCGTATGTACTTTAAGTGGTCTATGTGCTGTTTACGCTATTCTTCTCTCATTTTCCCTTAGAAAATGGAACTTTAAAACTCTTGTGAACTCAATTTGATGAATTTGATCTCCCAAGACCTTCCCAATCCTCACTGTGCAATACTGGACGGCCAGAATCTGTGTATAGAACCAATTTATTTCTAGATGATGACAAATATGCACAACTATGAGCACAGAACAATGTCGTCCACACAACAGAACAATGCTGTCTACCCAACACAACAATGCTGTCCACACACCAGAACAATGCGGTCCACACAACAGAACAATGCTGTCCATTCACCAGAACAATGCTCCAAAGAGATGTATCCAAATAGTCATGTGGAACTTTATCGAAGAAACACTTTGGTTATTACCAAGAAATTTTCCCCACAACTATATCCCCAGGGAGTGTTGTAAAGAATAGTAGAATACATCTTACAATAATAATTAAGCTATCTGTATCTTGCCCTGTATACTAGGCAAAGACACAGCAGATGAAATACGTGAAAATTGTACTGCCTATATATATATATATATACATATATATATATATATATATATATATATATTGTGTAATGACTCCGCAGTACAGCACATCTGTAAGTAGATTGTCCTGTGAATGCAATAGCATACAACACAGCCATAACATGAAAAAAGTGATGGCATTGTAACGATGACACCTGTCGAGGAGTGGAATATTTTAGGCAGCAAGTGAACTCTAAATTATTGAAGATAATGCGTTGAAAGCAGGAAAAATGGGCAAACGTAAGTCACTTTGGCATGGGCCATATTATGAGGGCGAGATGACTTAGCATCTCCACAATTTCAGGTCTTATGAGTTTTTTCTGGTATGCAGAGTATTTCATGTGCTTACCAAAAGCAAAGAGGAAGGAAAGAGTACTGGTGATCCAGCAAATGGATCATGGGTGTGGGAAGTTAAAGGGGAACTCTGCCCCTAGACATCTTCTTATCCCCTATTCAAAGAATAGGGGATAAGATGTCTGATGGTGGGGGTCCTGCCGCTGGGGACCCCATTGCAATTTCCCTGCTGCACCCGGCATTCGTTTATAGCGTCGGGTGCAGCTCCGGAGGCTTGTGACGTCACGGCTATGCCCCCTCAATGCAAGTCTATGGGAGGGGGCATGACGGCCATCACGCCCCCTCCCATAGACTTGCATTGAGGGGGCATGGATGTGACATCACATGCGAAGCCTCCGCCTCGCATCTCCAGTCATCCAGTACGGAGCGACATTCGTTCAGTGCACCGGATGTTTGGAGTGCCGCAGCCGAAATTGCAGGAGTCCCCAGCGATGGGATCCCAACAATCAGACATCTTATCCCCGATCCTTTAAGGCTAGCCCGTCTGCTCTGATCCCACAGAAAAAACACTGTAGAATGAATTTCTTATGAAATTAGACATCCTAGAGGTTTCCATAGTCCATTCCTCAATAGGTCATATCTGTTATGTTGGCATGAGGAGGCCTATACCACATTAGGTTTTAATATTATGGCTGACCGACCGGTCTTCCCAGCAGTTCTTCTACATTGTTTGACTATAGATACATAAAATGTGTTGGCAGATAAAAATCATTTGGGCCATCTAGTCTGCCCAATATTCTCATTATATAGAACAATGTCATACTTTCTAAATATGGAACTGTAATGTTTTCTGTCCTAGGCTTACAAGGCGACACACATTGTAGCAGTTCATGCTGTGCGAGACCTTCAGAGGATTTGTCATTGCCAGCCATGAATTTATTAATTGCAATGAATCTGGATTAAAATAAAAGCGAAGATGTTGTGACTTAGTGGATAATGAAGACGGAGCAGGCGTTTTTATTAGTTGATGCCACGGAGCAGATTTATCATTTCGGGGACGAGTTCTGATGCTTGGTGAAACCAGTCATCAATTTCGTCTATGTCCGTGACATATTCTTTTTAATATGTAACACGTCTTGAGATAAACGTCTCTAATTCTACAGACTGTAATAAAACCGGCACGTGCTCGGAGCTGGCTGACTGTCGCACATGTGCTCCATGCACAAATTCTGTCCTCAGACTCTGAAAAATAGGTCGCGCCGTTCTGACTTACCAGAGCCGCCGCCACCCCGCGCACCTGCAGTGCCCACTTTTCAAAGATGAAATTCCAAAGTTGCGAGTCACCTCTAACAACATGGCAGCTGGTTGATAAATATGGAGCCCGTCACCTGGGGACCCTCCTAATTGCAGCCGCGACCCGCTAAATATTCTGTCCCCATATAGTTTATTTAAAGATATATGAGGTAACCCCTCTGTATACCTTCCCCATGTCTGGCATGCCGCATGCTATTAATGTCTGATCCTTAAACCTTGTCCGTGCGCCATATACTAAGTGGTGTATATAGAAGGTGTGAAAGCGAGAGAATTGAATGACATAGCTGTAATCCTTGCAGTTCTTCCTGGCCTAGAGACGATGGTTTTAGATGCAGATACCATGTTAGTTGGTAAGCAGAGCACTTTTTGTAGAGCTCGGAGCTGTCCTTGGTGCAGTAGTGTTGGGTCAGGGGCTGCATACTGAGTGTTCTCCTCGCTGCAGTCAGACACCACGCTCCCAGATCTGTGCATTTTAATTTACAAATCAATGACGAGAAAGCCCAGAATCCCAAGGCAGCGTGGAACACGTGTGCAGAATCCTCAGTGCTTCTGCCATAGTGAGAGCCTCCGTCAGGCTGCATGCACAGGACTGCCACTCTATAAGGTTATTTTACATTGCCGCACTATGATTTATTGCATTGCTTATGGTCATGTTCCCTGTACATAACTGGGATCAGTTGTTTATTTAATAATTCATTCATTTATTTATTTTTTATATTTACAACCAGAAATTCAAAATTATCAAGACAGCATGATAAGATTCCAGACAGCCATATTTTCTGAGAAAGTACAAAGCCTGCGTTACCATATTATTTACAGAGCCTGACCTCAAGCCATGACAAGGGGGCATTTTCTACGTTTAGAGGAGTGGTGTCAAACTGTGGCCCTCCGGATGTTGCAAAACTTCAACACCCAGCATACCCGGACAGCCAACGGCTGTCCGGGCATGCTGGGAGTTGAAGTTTTGCAACATGGTTTGAGACCACTGGTCTAGAGGACCATAGGTTTTACCATTATGCCAATGGCTGTCCGGGCATGCTGGGAGTTGAAGTTTTGCAACATGATTTGAGACCACTGGTCTGGAGGACCATAGGTTTTACCATCATGCCAACGGCTGTCAGGGCATGCTGGGAATTGAAGTTTTGCAACATGGTTTGAGACCACTGGTCTAGAGGTCCATAGGTTTTACCATCATGCCAACGGCTGTCCGGGCATGCTGGGAGTTGATATTTTGCAACATGGTTTGAGACCACTGGTCTAGAGGACCATAGGTTTTACCATCATACCAACGGCTGTCCGTGCATGCTGGGAGTTGAAATTTTGCAACATGGTTTGAGACCACTGGTCTAGAGGACCATAGGTTTTACCATCATACCAACGGCTGTCCGGGCATGCTGGGAGTTGAAGTTTTGCAACATGGTTTGAGACCACTGGTCTAGAGGACCATAGGTTTTGCCATCAACACAGACGGAGATTCTTTACTGTAAGAGCAATGAGACTATGGGACTCTCTGCCACAGGATGTTGTAATGGTTGATTCATTGAACAAAGTCAATAGGGGCCTGGTTGAAAAATATAATATTACAAGAGTGCCGTTAAATCCAGGGGATAATAGATGTAAAAAGAAGAAATAAAATTGTCCTGCTCACCTGAGCGTGTTGCGCTAAGAGCACAACACTGTAAGAAGCCTTGACACAACAACTGGTGTGTCTGCATTGTCCCGTGGTTCAGCCTCAGCGTGCTAATACTATGCAATGCTATGTTTTTATCTGCATTTCCTTGCAGGTACTGCAAGGTCACAGTTACCTGTTCTGGGTCATAGGCAATTTATGTATGTATTTAAATCAGCTTTTACTGTTCTTTCATATAGACCTGAGGAAGAGTTTGTTAACTCGAAACGCGTTGTCCGTTTTACCCTTAATAAAAAAAAAATTTATTTTCAGGTCCGTTCTTTACGTTTATCTATTTCAGTTCCCGAGAGCGTCTACATACTAGCAATCCTCTTTTATTGTTTCCCCCTACACCCCCGAGCACTTCCGTCACACGGAGGTGATTACAGGAGTTGAAAAGTATAGAGACTCCCTGAAGTCATGGTAATAGATTTCTGGAGATAGAACATTGATCCTGGAATTTATTTGGAATCAGGAAGGACATTTCCCCCCTTGGTATGATGCGATTAATATCTGCCTCCATAAGCACTTTTTTTTTTTTTTTTTTTTTTGCCTTCCTCTAGATCAACACAGTAGGGTTTTTTGGTTGAACTGGATAGACTATTGAACTAACTGTTGTTGAGAAAAGAAGAAAATTGCCCAGCACAGCAACTCTTACTTGGTATGAGTAAGGCCAGGTTCTTTGGCCGAAACGGGTCACTGTCTCTTTGAGTCCAGCGTGTTGTGGGGTTTTAAACCATAAATTGGCACTGTTCTGAAGAATCGCTGTGCTGGGCAATTTTCTTCTTCTCTCAAGCGCAGTATTGTGGTGTGTCCGACTCGGCACCAGCCTGTGCATTTGCGGGTAAGCTTATTCTTTTTACGTGCATATGTAACTGTTGTTGACCTAAATGTCTAGGTGGAAGGGAGGACACTTGTTTCCCCTTTGACCTCCATTGGGTCCTGGACAGCTGAAATTTACAGCTGTTGTACATTGCACCTAGCACTGGGTAAAACATAAAGTACCTGCTTATGCTAATATGCTAATTCTGAGCTTAAAGGGGTACTCTGGTGGAAAACATTTTAATTTAAATCAACTGATGCCAGAAAGTTAAACAGATTTGTAAATGACTTCTATAAAAAAAAATCTTTACCCTTCCAGTACTTTTTAGCAGCTGCATACTACAGAGGAAATTCTTTTCTTTTTTATGCTACAGAGGAAATTCTTTTTTTTTTTTTTATTTCTTTTTTGTCTTGTCCACAGAGCTCTCTGCTGACACCTGATGCCCATATCAGGAACTGTCCAGAGCAGGAGAAAATTCCCATTGCAAACCTATGCTACTCTGGACAGTTCCTGATATGGACAGAGGTGTCAGCAGAGAGCACTGTGGACAAGACAAAAAAGTAATTCATAAAGAAAAGAATTTCCTCTGTAGCATACAGCTGCTAAAAAGTACTGGAAGGATAAAGATTTTTTTTAATAGCAATTTCCAAATCTGTTTAAGTTTCTGGCACCAGTTGATTTAAAAAAAAATGTTTTCCAACGGAGTACCCCTTTAAAGAGGTTTTGCCACCACAGGATAGGGAATGGATGTATGATTGCAGGGAAGGCCATCCACTGAAGGGGAATGGGAAGTATCGGAGCAGCATTCATCGCCAACCAACACTCTATATATATATTGTCTATGGGAGTGCCTAGTGGTGAGTGCCCCGTTGACAAAACCCCTTTCCAGGTGGAAGCCACCGCAGTAATTTTTGAGGATCATTGTGGATGCATCTTGACACACAAAAGAAAAAACTGCTGATTTTGTCAGGGAAAGTTGCCAAACATGATACGTGGGAAATATTTAATGGCAGTCATATAAAGGTTATTTCATGTAAGATATGGATGACTGGATACCTCCCTCTATGAGGTCTGTATACAGGGCATATTGACATAAGTTGTCTTTGTAGGCCAATCCCTTTAAGCTACATTTTGGGGGTGATTGAGTTATATGAAATCCTAAGTAGTAAAATGTTACATAGACCTCAGTCTTTCAGGGCTTTATGTTCTATGGTATAGAAGGAAACACATACCGTATTTTTCGTCATATAAGACGCTCCGGCATATAAGACGCACCTAATTTTATAGGATAAAAATCTAGAAAATAAAGATTCTGAACCAAATGCAATGTAAAGTATAGGACAATGATCTTCAACCTGCGGACCTTCAGATGTTGCAAAACTACGACTCGAGTTGTAGTTTTGCAACATCTGGAGGTCTGCAGGTTTAAGACCACTGGTATAGGAGGTAGTACTCACGTGTCCCCGCTGCTCCGGACCCGTCACCGCTCATCACCGCTGCCCTGGATGTCGCCCTCTATTGCTGTCGCTGCGTCCCCAGGGTGTCCCTGTCACTCAGGAACATCTCTGCTGCCGGGTATCCTCGCTCTCCGTCGTTACGCACGCCGCTACGCACGCCGCTACGCACGTCGCTACGCACGCTGCTCCTATTGGATGACAAGACAGCGTGCATGACGACGTGATGATGACGAAGGAGAGCGCCGGCCATGCAGGGGATCCTGGCATGGAGCAGACACCGAGGAGGCAGGTAAAGTCCCTCCCGGTGTCCTGTAAGCTGTTCGGAACGCCGCGGTCCCGAACAGCCCGACAGAACAGCTGGGTTAGTGTTATTTTCGCCTCAGACGCGGCGGTCAGCTTTGATCGCCACGTCTGAAGGTTTAATACAGGGCATCACCGCAATCGATGATGTCCGATCATCCGTATTAGCCGCGGGTCCCGGACGTTGATGGCCGCAGGGACCGCCGCGATAGGACAGGTATTTGCCGTGTTAGACACACCAACTTTTCCCCCCCAGTTTTGGGGAAGAAAAAGTGCGTCTTATACGGCGAAAAAATACGGTACCCAACCTTCCTTTATTTTGAGCACTACTGATAAAACCACAAGGTCATTTCCTGGTATAAAGCATTTCTGATAAGACTGAGTGAACGGCGTGTGCTTATGAAAATGGAATTATGCTAAACGTACAGTGCATGAGAATAAGTCTGATGTAGGAAATATATATTCAGGCATAAATAAGTCAGATATGCTGTACTGCGGGCACAGTGCCTGACAGCTGGGAAAAGATAGGGAAGAGTGGACGTAGAAAACACAGCTACAACTGAGGAACCATTACAGTAAAAACACTATATACAGGAAATTATATTTCCCTAACATTCTTGCAGGTAGGTACATGTAGTAACCAGTGTGTGATGCAGATAAGATCTGCTTGTGCCAGTTGTGTATTATTTGTTCATAATGTCTCTTAAAGGGCCACACACACTGAACTTAGGTTGGCTAAACCCATCAATTTCGGAGGAATCAGCTGACATATATATATATATATATATATATATATATATATATATATATATAATTGTAGAAATTTTGGAGGGAACAGCTTTATTTCATGTCATTCATATCAAGCAGGATAATAGTGTTATATATGTGGCGTCAGTGGCCGTAGCTGCTTTTATTATGCTTTGCTACCGTGGTGCTAAGTGTCAAAGGTTCTAGTATAGATATACAATGACTGGAGAAGAAACACTTGCACTCACCGGTCTTGTGATGATCTGTATTCCGGATTATCTGTTGTGCTGGGAGACGTATGGATGAGGGCGCTCAGAGGCTAACAGCCATTTTCGCGCACAGCCGTGCGCAAAAACGGCTGTTAGCCTCTGAGCGCCCTCATCCATACGTCTCCCAGCACAACGGATAATCTGGAATACAGATCATCACAACACCGGTGAGTGCAAGTGTATCTTCTCCAGTCATTGTATATATATATAGATATATATATAGATAGATAGAGAGAGAGAGAGAGAGAGAACCATCTGCTCAGCTCATCCTTTCCTATAACATGATACTAATATATTCGTTAACATTTTCATGGTGACCAATTCCATTTAAGCCACCAAGACATAAGCAAGCCAAATACAAAATAATAAGTCAAAATAATAAGTCAAGTCCTTATATAAATGGATGTTTTCCATTTGTACTCTAGGAAAGTCATTTTTAATCTGCCTTTGATCATAGGAGGTTTATTAATCGATATGTTGAAGCCATTCATGTTGCTTCGGTTTTTCTGTCTCATGAAAAGTTTGACTATAGCTGTTTTATCTTGAAAAAGGCGCACGCTGCGCAAGTTTGTGGGAAAAAAAGATCGAGGTAAATGTTATTGTTTGAAAATAAAATTGGTGTTATGTTGTGTTCAGAGGAAGAATAAAGCATTACATTTTGCTCATTGAGAACAACATGAGAAGACATTCGTCAGAGAGATGCCCTTTGTATCACCTCTTTGTCCTGGTTTTTGTATGGCCGGAATAATGTGCCAGGCTTTTTCAAAGCACTGTGTTATTTGCCAGTTCCCGGGAATGCCCATGTGACCTTGTCCTATTCTACAACTTCTCTGCTGTGGAACGCAGGTTACAGCGGCCAATGTATCTCTATGAAGCGCTCGATCAGTGTCTCATAGATATACATAGGCAACAGTGACTTCAGCATAGAAGCTATAAATTACAGAGAGTCAGGGACCAAGTCAAGCGACTTACTAAATGTCTGCATAGAAGGCTTGCTGACAGGGAGAAACTTGAATCAGACTACACTGAGTGGGTTAAACAAGAGAACTCCTCCCACAGAACTCTCCAGAAGGTTCTAGCAGCCTGCTGAGTGTATGAAGGTCATGTGACCTGCTTCTCATGCAATTTTACTCAGGTTCCACCACATCTTGACGTCATTCAATTTTAACTCATGACAAAAATATGGCGCACTACAGCCTATATCCTTCAGCAGCTTGTAGACGGGTACCGGGACACTGCATATACACATTAGATATGTGTCATGCGGATGAACCCAAATGTATCAGCAGAACTGGCCGACCATCTAATGTGTATGGTGGCCTACCAATTGTCCTCTAATAGCAAATGTCGAAGACAGAGGAATCGGACATGTTGGATTTTAACTGCCTTATTCTAGGGCCAACATAAAGATGGGGCATCTATATGATGCCAGGTTATCTGCTTTTGCAAAATAATTTGCTCTGAAATTTCTACTGACATTGATGTAAACATAAAAAGTAGCACCAAGCATTCCCTTACACTACCGGCCAAACCGATCAGTAAAAAAAAGGTCGTAATGTTTCTTATTATATTACAGAGCTGTAAAGGAGAGTGAGAGTCCTCTCATCCTTCTGGCAAGCATTCAATGTCCTGTTCTGGAGACATATTCCTGGATATCAATGATAGACTCTCCAGCTTCTTTCCAGTCTGGACGAGTCCTCTTCATCAGAAACCTTGTGACCTTGTTTGTATTATTTCTAATTCATTATTGCCATGGATCTTCTGAGCGGCTTCAAACACACTATTTGGTATCCAGGACTCATTTCACACATCTGGGCTGGCGGCTTCCTTGTCACTGTCTGTACATGAATTTTGTTGGATGATTTGTTGCTGTCCCAGTCGGAAGGGCGTCCTTTCAATAGCTGCTCCGTAGTCTTCTGAAAATGAATTCTATTGTCTTTAATTAATATCATCCTGTTCTATTGTGTCTACATGCTCGATAAACTCAGTGTGAAATGTAATTGCGATAAGATCGGATAGGATATATTTATTTGTTCCATCCTCGTGTTGTCACTATGTTTGCTTCTAGAAATGCAGAGAACATAGACACAAGGGTAAAATTCCTGCATGGGCATGCAAGGTTACATGCGGTTTACAACAGCAATAATAGATGTATCATGTGATTCAGTCATGGCACATACATACCACAGCTAGATTAAAGCTGGGCATACAAATTAGATTATTGTTGGGAAAACCCAATTTCATAAGGCACCAGCCAACCATTTACTGAATATACAGTAGGTCCCTCCCAATTCCCTTAACAGGAGATAGAAGATTTAAGAAGATACATGCCCTCCTGACTGTTCCCCAACAGATGATGTTGGGGATAGAAGATTTAGGAAGATTGATTTCAACATGACCTCCTAACTGTCCTTGACAGAAGATTTGGGGAAGAGAAGAAACAAGAAGTTAGATTTCAACATGTCCTCTAGACTGACCCCTAACAGATGATGTCCGGTGGAGAAGAATCAGGAAGTTTGGTTTCGGCGTGACCTTCTAACTGGTCACTAACAGATAATCATGGGAGAAAGAAGGATCAGCCAGTTAGATTCCAACATGCCCTTTGGACTGTCTCCTATCAGATGATGTAGGAAGAGAGTAGGATCAAGCAGTGGAATTCCAAGATGGCCTCCTGACTGTCTTCTAACAGATGATGTCGGGAGAGAGTAGGATCAGGTAGTTCCTACCATTCCTTTAGACACCCTAAAGGGAGGTCCAGGATTCCAACTATAAATCAACACAAGTACCACAGGGGCTCAATGCCTGGGGTACAAAAACTCCTATAATTAATGGTGACCCCCTAAAACATAACTTTTCACAATATAGATGTAAAAGTAAACCAGTGATGGAAAGCAGTTAAAAACCTAGTGACATGTATCCTGTTGGTATTAGTAGTAAGTAGATACGTAAACAGGGGGCCTATATGGCTCCTCTACTCTTGGTGGGGACATCTCCACTAAGAGTGGAAAAGACGTACAGGCCCCCTGTTTACTGCAATAGGTTGTGCATACGTATCTACCTACCACTAATACCAAAAGGATACATGTCCCTAGGTTTTTAACTGCATTCCATCACTGGTTTACTTTTACATCTATATAATTAAAAGTTCATTTTTAGAGGTCACCATTAATTATAGCATTTTTTGTACCCAGGCATTGAGCCCCTGTTGTAATTGATTTATGTTGACTTCTCGGACCTCCCTTTAGGGTGTCTTGTGCAGGAATGGTAGGAACTGCCCGATTCAACACTCGCCTACATCATCTGAGAGGAGACAGTCCAAGGGCAATTATAGGGATTTTTGTACCCCAAGCATTGAGCCCCTGGGGTAATTGTGTTTTCAGTTGGATTCTAACATGCCCTGTGTCTCCTAACAGATGATGTAGGGAGAGAGTAGGATCATGCAGTGGAATTCCAAGTTGGCGTATTGATTGTCCCTTTACAGTGATCATAAGAAGAAGCCTCCAAAATGCAACTGGATAGCAAGGCGCTGACCTTTGGTCAGCGCCTTGCTATCCCGTCGAATTCTGGAGGCTTCTTCTTATGAATACATTTTATCGGACGTGGAAGGGCTGCAGTCATTCATTATCATTCTACTCTAAACCATTGTTGCACTTGATGGAGTGTAACCTTTTGGGGTAAGCATGCATTTTGTCCCCCCCCCCACCTAGTGCATCTCTTGGTTAATACACTACAGAGTGCTGTCTGTCCTTTGTTTCCCTTCACAGTGATGTAAGGGAGAGAAAGGATAAGGCAGCTAAATTCCAACATGGCCTCCTGATTGCCCCCTAACAGATGATATAGGGAAAGAGAAGGATCAGACAGATGAATCCCATCATGACAGATGATGCCAGAGAAGAGAAGGATCCAGCAATTCGGTCCCAATGTGCCTTATCCTTTTGTTTTCCAGGAAGACAAGCCACTGCCAGAAGTCTCCTCTCCTCGTTCAGAACACATACAACGCTAAACCGAACCAGGCATACGTGTATATCGGAGGGTTCAGGGGAGATAGTTGTCATATGAACAAGTGTTCGACTGTCAGCAATTTGAAGTGTATTTTCAGCTTAAGCCCAGGGGAATACAGATGTCTGACATTAATTCCGGGGCCATGACTTGGTGATTTCCTTTGTTGCTAAAGCTATACCTTCTTCTAGATCTTAAGACCTCTTATACACAGCAGAGCCTGTACAGCGGCACAAGATGTCCCTACGAGTTGTTACCATGAGTTCCCCATTTACTGAAGGGCTAAGCTGCTAGAACACCTTCCTACCATTGGGCCCCAACATTTTAAAAGAATAGCGTGCTGCATGCTGCGCTATACTTCTCTGCTCGAAGGCTGGATGCCAGAACATAATGTCGCTTAGCAGTTCTGGCATTCTAGCTGTTTACTTGAGTCGGGAGTGGACGCTATAACTAATGCAGAACGTCAATCGGTTACGCCAGCAGCTCGCATTAAATATTGTACGGCATTTTAACACAAGAAAGACTTTAATAAATTCATACTGAGAAAAAAAGAGGGGGTGAAATACACAGAACAATGCAAAATAACTACAGGGCTATTTTTCATCAAATGTCAGCTTTTCTTTGAATGCCTGTTACACGTGTCTGTGCCTTTCAAACACCAGCTGTTCTCCCAAATCTTCATGATTTGTACAGGCTATTCAGTCGCAGCCGGATAATTTCCAGGTGCCAGGATGCCAAGGCTCCTAAACTTTTACTGCTTTCTACTGGGGTATTTAGAAGCATTTTTTTTAATGCTTCTCTCTTTTCGATTTTACCAATATGATAGATATTAGGAATTTTGTTTGTGTTTCACACAATAACCAAGATATGGAAGAAAGTATGATTCTTGTGCACAGGTTTATGGTGGTGGAAAACGTGAGCAATGCTGTTTTATCAATACTGTCACAAACCATAATTCTAAATGATTTCATTGGAAGCTATTTTATTACCCCCTTACTATGGTGTTTAAAGGGGTATTCTGGCTTTATACATCTTATCCCCTATACAAAGGACAGTGGATAAGATGTACGATCGCACAATCGCAGGGGTCCCGCAATCTTGGTGCTGCCTCTGAGATGTGACCTCATGGCCATGCCCCCCCCCCGTAATGTCACACCACGCCTCCTCCAATCATGTCTATGGGAGGGGGCGTGACGGCATGACATCACAAAGGGCCGTGGCTATGACATCACGTCTTGGGCTCGGAGGCAACACACAGACATGAATGGAAGGGGCAAGGCGTGACATCACGAGGTGCCGTGGCTATGACGTCACGTCTCAGGCTTGGAGACAGCACGTAGGCAGTGCATAGACATGAATGGAGGGGGCAGGGTGTGACATCACGAGGGGTCGTGGCCATGATGTCACATCTCGGAGGCAATGCCATCATGCCCCCTCCTACAAACATGAATGAAGGGGGCGTGGCATGACATCACAAGTGCCATGATGTCATGTCTCGGAGGCAGCATAGGGCACAGAATGCCTGGGGCTGCACTTAGATTGTGGGGGTCCCAGTGGTGGGACCCCTGCGATCATACATTTTAGGGGATAAGATGTATAAATCCAGAAAACCCCTTTAAGATCTTTACTGAGAATCTCTGGACTGAAGGCTTAGCTATAGGGGAGCGCAAAGGTAGAATCAGCACCTTGGCCATGGGGCATGATGGTGCCTAAAGGACCCTGCAATATAAGAAGACACCAGTATTATAAATTACACATCATGGAACCCTGTTACAGATTTAGCTTTGGAGCCCCTATGCCAGTATTTCCCAAACAGTGTGCATCCAGCTGCTGCAAAACTACACCTAAAAGAATTTTAGGATTTATTCAATAAGTGTATCTATGAAAATAGCAGCAATTTTTGACCCATATACACTGTGTGGGTTTTTGTCATGGGTCGAAACGCTTTTATTTTTCAAGTATACACTTATTGAATAAATCCTGAGAAGCCCAGAATGGGAGGCTGGACTTCCTTCTTAGATGTCTCTGCAACATGTCAAATGTTTTTTTCAAGTGACAGAAACACTTTAAAGGGGTATTTCAGAATCTTAGTTATTTGATTATGCTACAGGGACTGTAAAGTTAGTGTAGTTCACAATATAGTGTCTGTAACTGTGTTTCATGTTGTTCTCGCAATTCTTCTGTGATTTTTGCCCCAATGCTTATTTTTAACAGCATACAAAATGACTGACGTCTCAGGTTTTCCTAGGTTGCAGTGCGGCCAGAGACATTACATCACTAGTCAGGTGTATAATGGGATCCTTTCTGCTTTTAATGGGTGGAGCGACCGCTGGGTGGGAGAGAGATCATTCTGGTTTTGCCACAGCTGGAGGCACCCTGATTAAAAAACACTGGTCTATTGCATGGAAGGCACAACAGGTATGTTTCAATGGGTGGTGTGGCTGATGTGTGGTAAGGAAAAATGTGACCTCTGGGACTTAGTGTTGAAGAGAAGAGACTCCAATAGAAAATAGCCATTTCACAAAAAGCTAACCACAGTATTATGGTAATCTCACAACAAAGCCATTTAGCCCCAAGACAAGCGCAGATCCTTCCTAAGCATGTCTATTACTGTCTGGCAGGTAAGTAATAAAGTCCCCTTATAGTGGATAACCCCTTTAACTCCTTAAGCTGCATTCACACTACATTCCGTTTCTACGGCTGTCGGATCTGGCTTGGAAATTTCAAAACTATAAGCTCCCGTATCCCAGCCGAAGCAGCGCCAAAACCCATTCAATTTAATGAGCCGACCAGAATCAGACAGTGACTTCGGTCCTAACCGGACTTAAAACCATAGTATACCACAATTTTAAATCCAGTCACAAAATCGGATATGGGGCAAAAATGAGCCGACCGGAGTCACTGTATGACTCTGGTCGACTCATTAAATTGAATGGGTTTCGGTGCCGGACCGCTATGATACGGGAGCTTCCGGTTTTGAAACTTCCCAGCTGGATCTGATAGCCATAGGAAGGAAACGTAGTGTGAATGCAGCCTTACACTTCCAGCACCTGCCCCAGCTGTTGTAGGGTGGAATCTGAAACAAGCTTGACAGCCAATTTGAGAGAAACCTACCAAAACAAATTTCAGAAACTTTGCTCATCTTTGGAAGCAAGTTTAAGGTGTGTATTTTTTTTTCTGCAAAAGGATTCAGAAAAAAATGTGCACAAAATACTTGCCAACATTTTTCATGCCAACCACTGTAGAGGTGAGTTGGTTAGGTGCAAAGCAAAGCATGGGCCATTCTCAGTAGAAAGGATTTCGGGATGTCGGATTATTGATGGTGACTTGTGGATATGGCATATTTTCGAGCAACTTGATACATTTATGGATTGTATAGACTCATTGTCATTTGTGCTTGAGACAACAACTCACACAGGGTGATATATAGCTCCATGTAGGTGGGCTAGTGTGGTTTGTCTGCCAAGGCTGCTTTTTAGTCCCAGTCCAGCGTTGGCTCTCCGAGACAATGCATTTTCCAAGCAGCTCTTAGCCATGACAGGCACTGGAGGCTTTTCTTAAACACACTCATTTCTCCAAATTGGAGCATATTAATTATGGAAGCTGCGTTCCCACAAGGCTCCAACTCTCGCCTCTCGTACGGGCAGGGACCATCAGCTCCTTCTTAATTAGGAGAGCCTGCCTAGTACAAGAAGCCTCCTAAGGCTCCTCGGGGACCATCCTGTGTATACGCGGGCTGACTAGCAGAATTAAGAAGTACATAGGACACCTTTCCTTGTTGTATTTTATTTCAGAGCAATTAGAGATCACTTCACTGTTCTTCTACTTCTTGGGTATAAAATATTAAAGGTAAGTCATTAGATTCAATGTAACACTAGGCAAATTTGAATGCAGTTTTGCTGAATAGTGGTGAATAAAGAGGAAACCATCAAAGCTAGGAGAGGGAACGATAAAGTGTTTACTATGCTGCAAAAATAGACTTTCCACAATTTGGTATTATTGTCGGAATACCTTTTTGTCAGCTGGAGAAGTGATCCGCCTGTAAGGGGTTGGTAAATGTTATCCTTACCTCCTAATGTATCCTCACCTCCTAATGTACAGATGTAGTTCCCGCCAACATGAGCATGTCAGTGCCTTGGTAATGTGGCGCACCTGCAGTCCGGACAAAAGTACCAGAGGCGATGCATACACTGTGCTGCATACATTTACGCTCACTAAAGTACATTTGCTGACCCGGGACTCTCCCGTCCAGGCCGGCTAATGTACTGTACAGTAAATGGTGATAGGACTGTGTGTATTGCCACTCACTTCATATACAGGGCACCCAGCACAGACAATTTTGAATGAGCGGAGATGCATTCAGTACTGTATGCATTGCTGCTCAGTGTACAGAAGCAGGGAGTCTGGTCTTTGACAGGTGTTCCTGCTCCTGTATGTACTTTACATAATATTAAGTTTACAGTGGCTGTTCCTCAGCACCACAATAGACAAGAGTTGCTCAGTCCATCTTTTTTACTGCCAACTTCCCCACTGTTAGTCAAAGGTTGACAGGAATGTGTCAAAAGTCAGTGAGGCAATGAATAAGAAGAGGTGGGTTGGCTAACCTTGGGCTTTTGCCTTGCTGGGAAATGCCCCCCCCAGGCACTTGATCACCATTTACATATTAACAAAAAAGCTTAAAGGGGTTCTCCACCATAAGGTGATTTTAGTACATACCTGGCACACAGTAATAGACATGCTTAGGAAGGATCTGCGCTTGTCTTGGGGCTAAATGTATATGTCATGAGATTACCATAACACTGTTGCTAGCTTTTTGTGAACTTGTATTTCCTGTTTGACTGTTCTTTTTTTGACTACAAATCCCATCATTCCATTTTCCTCCCTCCCACACATCAGCCACCCCACCCATTGAAACATAAATGAGCTGCAGACCTGTGGTTTTCAATCAGGGTGCCTCCAGCTGTTGCATTAGTTGCAGATTGACCCATTGAAGCAGACAGGCTCCCTGTCATCAGCTGACTAGTGAGGTCAGGTCTCGGCCGCATTGCAAGCTGGGAAAAATCCGAGACAGCAGTCATTTTGTATGCTGGTAAAAATAAATATTGGGGTGAAAATCACAGAAGAATTGTGAGAAAACCATCACACACAGGTACAGACACTATATTATGAACTACACTAACTTTACAGCCCCTGTAGCATAGTCAAATAAGATAAATTCCTGGAATACCCCTTTAAATCTTAATGCTGTAAAGGATTATGAACATAAAAAATGGCATATCTGGAGTCATGATGCCTAGCCCTATCTAGGTGCTTAGTCTTACCCGTTTAGCTGATGACACGTCCGCATTAAAGCCCTTCATACAGGGTAGCTCCATATTGTAAAATCTCCTTCCTTACCTGCAAGCCAAGCCGCCTCGTAGTCTTACATTTCCTACGCCATGACTAACAGAAGACATAAAACTTTCCTCCAGCATCCTTTCATTTGCCCTTCATCTCCCGACACCCAAACTTCGATTTGTTTCTCCATATTACACTTTTTCCGATCAGACACTGCTGAGCGTCTGTGTTCATTTTGTTGTTTTCATCTTTTCTTTTTGCCAGTTTCAAATATATTTTTTCCTCACAAATCTGCCTTAAGGGTCAGCATCCTAGAGTCGGCTTTTTAGTGTTATAGATGACAGGGATATTTAGTCTGTACCCTTTAAATGACTCCCCACCCCAGACCTATAAAGCCTCAGACTCCGATGTATTTCTTTTTGTGATGTGAGAACCAAATAGGATATACCGGATTTTTCGCCGTATAAGACGCACTTTTTCTTCCCCAAAACTGTTGGGAGTTGGAGCGTCTTATACGGCAAATACACATTAAAACCCTGTCCTATCGCGGCGGTCCCTGCGGCCATCAACGGCCGGGACCCGCGGCTAATACAGGACATCACCGATCGCGCTGATGCCCTGTATTAACCCATCAGAAGCGGCGATCAAAGCTGCCCGCCGCGTCTGAAGCGAAAGTGACACTAACCCGGCTGCTCAGTCGGACTGTTCTGGACCGCCGCGATGAAATCACGGCATCCCGAACAGCTTACAGGACACCGGGAGGGACCTTACCTGCCTCCTCGGTGTCTGCTCCGTGCCGGGATCCCCTGCATGGGCGACGCTCTCCTTCGTCGTCATCACGTCGTCGCGCACGCCGTCCCGTCATCCAATAGGAGCGGCGTGCGTAGCGACGTGATGGCGGCGACGGAGAGCAAGGATACCGGGCAGCAGAGGTGTTCCGGAGCGACGGGGACACCCCGGGGATGCGGCAACAGCGATGGAGGGAGACATCCAGGGCAGCGGTGATGGGTCCAGAACGGCGGGGACAGGTGAGTATTACCTCCTATACCAGTGGTCTTCAACCTGCGGACCTCCAGATGTTGCAAAACTACAACTCCCAGCATGCCCGGACAGCCGTTGGCTGTCCGGGCATGCTGGGAATTGTAGTTTTGCAACATCTGGAGGTTCGCAGGTTGAAGATCACTGTCCTATACTTTACATTGTATTTGGTTCAGAATCTTTTTTTTTCTCGATTTTCCTCCTTTAAAATTGGGTGCGTCTTATGTGCCGAAGCGTCTTAAATGGTGAAAAATACGGGTAATCAGTTGCCATTAATGCATAAATCTACATGGTTATAAATCCTCTTTAAGGCACATATAACATTTTTCTGGAAAACAGCACATTTTTTTTTGTGATGCTTTTAATGCTAATTTGAACTACCTTTTTTTTTTTTTTGTGTTTTTTTCTTTACATGGCAGTAGATTGTACTTGGCAAGTTATAGTGCAATATGAAGTTTCTTACATGCGAAGAACTAGGGTCCATTCACACTATGGAATATTCACCCAGAGAAATTCCATGTTCACACAACGTTGCAGTAGAGTCCCAGTGTTTTCTATGGGATTCTGCTACACCGTGCACCCGGTGGAATTTCAGCATGTTCTGTCTGCTCTTTGTGGAATGTCCACCTGGACTGTGTGAACATAGCCTTAAAGGAGTACTCCACTGGAAAACATTTCCTTTTAAATCAATTGGTGCCAGAAAGTTGAACAGATTTGTAAACAGATTTGTAAATTAGTTCCATTAAAAAATCTTAATCCTTCCAGTACTTATCAGCTGCTGCCTGCTTCTGAGGAAGTTATTTTCTTTTTGAATTTCCTTTCTGTCTGACCACAGTGCTCTCTGCTAACACCTCTGTCCATAGTACAAGCAAATCCCCATAGAAAACCTCTCCTGCTCTGGACAGTTCCTGACAGAGGTGTCAGCAGAGAGCACTGTGGTCGGACAGAAAAGAAATTTAAAAAGAAAATAACTTCCTCAGAAGCATGCAGCAGCTGATAAGTACTGGAAGGATTAAGATTTTTAAATGGAAGTAATACACAAATATGTTTAACTTTCTGGCACCAGTTGATTTAAAGGAGAACTCCAGAATACAAAAATTGGCCCCCATACTGCCGGCAGTAAAAAATGTAATAGATACAAATCTTCCTTCGCTCCCCCGATGCCTCCGGTAACCGTCTCCGCTCTCCGCCGCGATCCTCTTCCTGGTTGCCGGTGGTCGGCGAGTCATACTGCGCTCAGCCAATCACCGGCCGCAGCCAAGTCCCGACTCGGCCGGCGATAGGCTGAGCGGCAGTGTGACATTTTCGGCCCCGGCAGCAGGTGCCGGTGTAGTGAAGAATTTTGTGTCTTGAAGTGTTCAGCCTGCAGCTCAGCCTATTGCCAGCCGAGTCAGGACTTCACTGCGGCCGGTGATTGGCTGAGCGTAGTATGACTCGCCGACCACCGGCAACCAGGAAAAGGATAGCGGCGGAGACCGGAGCCGGTTACTGGAGGCACCAGGGGAGCGAAGGAAGGTAAGTATCTATTTATATTTCTACTGCCGGCAATATGGAGGACAATTTTTGTATTCTGGAGTTCTCCTTTAATAAAAAATGTTTTCCAGTGGAGTACCCCTAATGTTTGTGGCATTTGGGGTCAGCAGCAATTTTTATAACTCAGAATACCATGGGCTTGGAATTTTTCTGACATTCTTCCCAAAGCTTCTATATAGGGCTAAAAGCCAGAAAAAACCCTTGTGTATCATCCAACCTTATGTATTACCAAAATTGCCAGTAAAAAAAATACTTTTTTTTTAATGCATTTCAAAATGCCAGAGAAAAGGCTGTGTGAAGGAGGCCTTTAAGTCATTTGGGGAGATCTATCCCCGATTTCTTCTTTTATTTTTAATAGGGCCTCCGATAAATAAAATAAGCAATCTGTTTGGTTGCTATGGGCAACTGTTCAACTTTTCTCCTGCACAAGTTTTTATACGTTTCCCCCATTGCCCTTAGGAAAACAATATTTGGGAACCTTAGAAACAAGACTTCAGTACGATGATTTTATGAAAAGCTTCCAGGAAATTCTCCGATCAGTGTGACCGCTGGCTCAGTTTGTTCCTCGCGAGACAGAATTCTGTCAAGAACATAGAAAAATAACAGGGTTAAGAATGAGATGTTACAAACTAAATAGATGGCGAGAGTTTCAGGAATGGTTTGTCCCTTCATATTTTTAAATATATAGAATTGTGATGTCCCAGAATGGGACATGGTCCTGTACTATCCTTAGGCCCTGTCAGGTTGAGACTCTCAGTGACCTGGGGGCTCCCCTGCATGGTCTCCCCCAGTTGTTTCCTGAATGTTGTGTGTATCGCTTTAATGCCTAGACAGTATCCTTATGTATAGGTAGTACAAAGGACCTGTGTAAGTCTGTCCCATGTTATGTTGTGCAGTCACATAATTTGTTGTCACATGTTCTCCCAGAGAGCACCAGCTTAACCTATGACCCACAGCTTGACCAATGGGCTTTAGTCCAGCCCCCCACTATATAAAGGGGCGGCCATTACAATTCTCTCTCTTCTCTTGTACCATCAGTCTTTACTGAGACCAGCAACCACCAGAGATCTCAGTGCAAGTGATCAGCATCTGTAAGATCCCAAAAGCTACAGTCATTCAGTAAGTCTCAAGTCTATGTCTGCTGTCACTGTCACTTGCCAAGTCCTGCATATAGTCAAGTCCAATCTCAAGTCAAGTTAATTACAAGTATATTATTGGTCCAGCAAGCTGCGAGGTCCTTCTGGGTCCTGGCCACCTCTCTGGGAAATCTGGACTTAGCTGTGAAGATAATTCCATCTGTCTTATACTCAGTAAAGCCTCTGTTTGACCATAACTGGTTGTGGACTCTCATTTCACTACTAGCAACTGGGATAGCGGAGAAACCGGGTGTGTGGTGTTCCAGAACCCTAAAACCACACTGGCTTCACGAACACTAGGGGTTAACAACATCTTACCCCCTGGGTTAATACCATCTGATCCCACCACTCACATCACTACACCCGTGGTCCCGCCATACACCCATGGGTCACCACAGAATGTTGTTGTCGAATAGACATAATGTTCTGCTCCACTGAAGAAGTTTAGAGTTAGGCATCATTCACACAGCCATATTGTGGCCATAGTGTAGTATCTATACTATGTTAGCAAAACCTAGACCCTTTTTAGGTGACTATGGTGATTTCATCTTGTTCCAAAGATTAAAATTATTGTCTATTCCCAGAAAGGAATATGGGGATACCTGTCTGATCAATGGGGGTCCAACTACTGGGACCTCCACTGATCACAAGAGCAGAGGTCTTATGTCTCCCAAGTGTATGGAGGGGCAGTTACATGCACCATTTACTCTCTATAGGATTTTGGATTATAGCCAAGTATAGACCTGTTGACCTCTGGTGTACCCTCTGGTGTACTCTTCTGTGAACAACCTCAGGGCTACTTTACCCCAGAGAATTCCTTATTTTTCTTCTTAGTATTCAGCGTCACAACGTATATGCATATATGCCAGCATCAGGCTCTGCCTGGACCCCCAGCAACACTGGCTCCTTCTTCTGCAGATGAGAAACATTCAATACTGCTGCCCAACTCTTCTAATTGTATATGGTATCAACATCACCCCCCATCCCACTAGATTATGGCTTACATGGTGCTCAGTCAGAGGTATAACTTGTAGCTTCTGGGCCCTAATGGAAAATCTGCAACAAGGCCCCATGTCCCAATTATAATACTGGTCTCTTATGGGGCAGATGTGTAAGGGGCCTCCTTAGGCATCGGGGCCATGGTGTGACCGCTACCCCAGCACCCCCCCCCCTATAGTTATGCCCCTGTACACAGTTCTTTACAGTACAGTACATATATTCAACAATAAACATTTAATAAACAGCATTTAAACTCAATAGAGATAGATGTGAGGTTTACCCACCTTATGAGCTGTACCAACCAATGAGCTGTCATACACTGTGCGGGTGGCATAGTTCCGCAGATGTGTAACATACTGTATGCCCTTCCTAGTTTGTATAATTCTCATCATGGCACTGTCCGAAAAATTAGCTAAAGCAATTCTGTATTCCTCGTAAAGTTGCTGATGCGGCTCCTTGGTATCTAATACAAACATAATATATGTTGATCGATTTACACTGCAGACTTTCCTGAAATAGGAACCTACGTAAAACTGGAGAAGAAAACAGAGCGGCCTGCATTTATGAAGACAGACAGTCAAATATATATATATATATATATATATAAGGGGTGTGAATTGGCAAGAATCTGGCGGTATGATACGTATCAAGATACACATATGACCATACAATATAGCCCAATATATCACGATTCTGTCTCAAAGATGATATATTGCGATTTTTTTCGCATGAGGCTATACGAGGGCAAATTTTTTGCGCAATTATGTGGGTTTTTTTTCAGTTTTTTTTATCAGTTTTTTGTATTTGGTATTGATCTCAATTTTTAATCTCTTAACTTTTTTTCTGGGATATTATAATATATTTGTGTGTCTTTGAAACTTTTATTTGAGCATTTTTTTTTTTTTTTTTTTACACTTTATTAGTCCCTTAGGGGACTTTTAAGATGGAATCATTAGATTCCTCATACAGATAAATAGAGTTCTATTCTGTGTGGTCTGTGATCCATTGGTAGAGCCTAGTCCAGCGGGGCTCTATCAATGACAGAGCCGCAGGACAGCAGGGAACAGAGGTAAGCCCTCTGGTTACCTCTATAGTGGATCACCCCCCGCGATGGCGATGCAGGGGGGGGGGGGGGGGGGGCGATCAACCCGACTAGCCCACCAAGGAGCATTCACAGGTCCCTTTAGACGCCGCTGTCAGCTTTGACAGCGTCAATTTAAAGGGTTAGTAGCCAGTCGCGGCAATCAACGCATGCTGGCTATTAGCGGCGGCCCCCGGCTACTGAGAACTGCCATCTCCACCCCCTGACTAAGGGATTTGAAATGCATGTCGGGTTGCACTCTGAGACAACAGGACCATGGTATTATTACTTCTTTCATATCCTAACTGCTGCCTGTCTGTTTTACTATTTGCCTTTATTGGACTTAGATCATTACTTTTGCACTTTATGTTCTCTGTTATATATATGGGTATGGTGTCAAATGATCTTCCATACTTGCATTATGCTTAACCCCTTAAGGACCCTTAAGGGTTTATCCGTTTTTGCACTTTCATTTTTTCCTCCTTACCGTTTAAAAATCATAACCCTTTCAATTTTCCACCTAAAAATCCATATTATGGCTTATTTTTTGCGTAGCCAATTCTACTTTGCAGTGACATTAGTCATTTTACCCAAAAATGCACGGCGAAACGGAAAAAAAAATCATTGTGCGACAAAATCGAAGAAAAAATGCCATTTTGTAACTTTTGGGGGCTTCCGTTTCTACGCAGTGCATATTTTGGTAAAAATTACACGTTATCATTATTCTGTAGGCCCATACGGTTAAAATGATACCCTACTAATATAGGTTTGATTTTGTCGCACTTCTGGAAAAAATCATAACTACATGCAGGAAAATTTATATGTTTAAAAATGTCATATTCTGACCCCTATAACTTTTTTATTTTTCCACGCACAGGGCGGTATGAGGACTCATTTTTTGCGCTGTGATCTGAAGTTTTTATCGGTATAATTTTTGTTTTGATCGGACTTTTTGATCACTTTTTATGAATTTTTTAATGGTCTAAAAAGTGACCAAAAATGCGCTTTTTTGGACTTTGGATTTTTTTTGCGCGTACGCCATTGACCGTACGGCTTAATTAATGATATATTTTTATAGTTCGGATATTTACGCACGCGGCGATACTACATATGTTTATTTTTTATTGTTTTTTTACACTGTTTTATTTTTTTTATGGTAAAAGGGGGGTGATTCAAACTTTTATTAGGGAAGGGGTTAAATGACCTTTATTAACACTTTTTTTTCACATTTTTTTTGCAGTGTTATAGGTCCCATAGGGACCTATAACACTGCACACACTGATCTTTTACACAGATCACAGGCGTGTATTAACACGCCTGTGATCAGTGTTATCGGCGCTTGACTGCTCCTGCCTGGATCTCAGGCACGGAGCAGTCATTCGCCAATCGGACACCGAGGAGGCAGGTAAGGGCCCTCCCGGTGTCCTGCCAGCTGTTCGGGACGCCGCAATTTCACCGCGGCGGTCCTGAACAGCCCGACTGAGCAGCCGGGTCACTTTCACTTTCCGCGATCGGCTATGTGTGGTATTAGCCGCGGGTCCCGGCCGTTGATAAGCGCCGGGACCGACGCGATATGATGTGGGATCGCGGCGCGATCCCGCTTCATATCGCGGGAGCCGGCGCAGGACGTAAATATACGTCCTGCTTCGTTAAGGGGTTAAAGGGGTATTCCAGGCAAAAACTTTTTTTTATATATCAACTGGCTCCGGAAAGTTAAACAGATTTGTAAATTACTACTATAAAAAAAAATCTTAATCCTTCCAATAGTTATTAGCTTCTGAAGTTTTCTGTCTAACTGCTCAATGATGATGTCACGTCACGGGAGCTGTGCATGATGGGAGAATATCCCCATAGGACCTGCACAGCTCCCGGGACGTGAGTCATCAGAAACCAGTTAGACAGAAAACAGCAACTCAACTTCAGAAGCTAATAACTATTGGAAGGATTAAGATTTTTTAATAGAAGTAATTTACAAATCTGTTTAACTTTCCGGAGCCAGTTGATATATAAAAAAAAAAAGTTTTTGCCTGGAATACCCCTTTAATGTAAGACTGCGGGAATATTTCACTGGGTATTACTACACTAGAGAATTATTTGTACTATTACTTTTTTGCAGTGTTTTTCGGCAGCATTATTTGTTTTCTACCCACAGATGTTCTTCTATATATGTATAAACAGTAGTTTTTCTGCAGGGTTTGATTCTTATGCACCTTTATGTGACCTTTGCATGGTGCACTTAAATGGGCACTGTCATGAAATCTAAAAATTGATATGTTGTAGTACTTAAGTAGGGGGGAGCGCTGCCGCCGCTGCTGCTGCTCCCGAAGTAGCACTGCTGCGCTGGTTAAACAAAGTTATTGTTTTCACCACAGGGTGCCTCCAGCTGTTTCACCACTACAACTCCCAGAATGCCCTGACAGCCAGTAGATGTCAGGGCAAGCGGGGAGTTGTAGTGGTGAAACAGCTGGAGGCCCCCTGTATAGTGAGCTAAGGGTGGAAGTGCTGGCCCCAGCAGGCATCAGTGACGTGGAAAAAAAATGGATGGTGGGAGCTACCCTTTAATGTTTTTATAAGGTAGATTTCCCGAGTCTGCGGTGTCTATTCATATCCTCATCTGTTTTCTTATGGTTTTAGTACAGTGATCCCTCAACTTACAATGGCCTCAACATACAATAGTTTCAACATACAATGGTCTTTTCTGGACCATCGTAACTTGAAACCAGACTCAACATACAATGCTATGGAATCTGCGAAACATGTCAATGGCTGGAAGAATCGACCAATCAGAATGGAATCAGAATGTTGCAAAACTACAACTCCCAGCATGCTCGGACAGCCGAAGGCTGTCCGGGCATGCTGGGAGTTGTAGTTTTGCAACAGCTGGAGGCACCCTGGCTGGGAAACACTCACATAGACAGTGATTACAGCTCCCAGCAGATCTTTCTTACTTTTATATGTAAGGACTTGCTTTATCTGTACTGTATTAGTTATCTACTTTTTCTTTAATTCTCACTTTTTCCTATTTTTGGGTGACATTTTGGGGCTTCAGAACCAATTACCAGGTTTCCATAGAGTTCTGATCTCAACATACAATGGTTTCAACATACAATGATCGTCCTGGAACCACTGTATTAATAAATTTGTTTTAAAGTAGCAGACCATGCCCACCGCTTTCTACACCTACACCACTGAGACCATGAACATTTTTACATCAGTTTCCAAAATTGTTGAGTAAGGAGAAAAAAAAAATCTGGTCAGTTTTAAGGGCTTCTCCATACTTGTCTATTAGATTTATTTTACAGTTCATACACTGATGCCTTCTAAGGGTCCATTTACATCTGGTTTAGTGCATCTGCCAGCTGGATCTGCCATGAGAATTTCACAACCGCTGTATCCGTGCCGTACCCCATTCAGACCACTCTTTTCAGTCCAGGTCAAAAGCTGGATACATATGGAAAATGAGTCGGCTGGCGTCACTAGCTGACTCCTGTTGGCTCATTGAAATAAATGGGGCACAGGATGGGTCCTGCAGGGATACAGTAGGAGGCAGTTTTGGCATTGTTGATCCAGCTGCTGGATGCACAAAACCAGATGTGATTTTCTAAGGCCATGTTCACACAGAATTTCTGTGTGGAATTCTGGAGGGACATTCCCCTGCTGCAGAGTCCTATTGGGATTCTGCTGCACTGTGCACACGGCAGAATTTCCATGCCAGATGTTTCTGCTGCGGAAATTCCGATTCCAGCCTCTGCAGAAAGAATAGACATGTCTATTCTTTCTGCATATTCCGCAAGGAAATGCATTGCCGTCTATGAGGTGGCGCATTTCCAAACTGTCCTAGTGCCAGCATGTTCTGCCGGCACTTCACTGTCTGGACATTCCACCGTGTTCACATCTGGTAGATTAGGCTCTGTTCACACTGGTGCAATTTTGCCATTTGGGCTCAGGTATCCATAATGAATTTCCCTTTCTGGGGGCTTAGTCTGTCCATGCATAACCCATACAGCCAGCTGATTTTATTGTGCACCATGCAGTTTTATGTTTTTGCTGTAGTGGCGCTGCAGTAATAGTGAACTTTTGATAAAAAGGTTCCTCTGCAGATCATGGCTAATCACATTGAGGTCCCACCAGTTGTACTTTTTGAGGTCCCACCAGTTGTACTTTTTGAGGTCCCACCAGTTATACTTTTTGAGGTCCCACCAGTTGTACTTTTTGAGGTCCCACCAGTTGTACTTTTTGAGGTCCCACCAGTTGTACTTTTTGAGGTCCCACCAGTTGTACTTTTTGAGGTCCCACCAGTTGTATTTTCTGAGGTCCCATCAGTGGCACTTTTTGAGGTCCCACCAATTGTACTTTTTGAGGTCCCACCTGTTGTACTTTCTGAGGTCCCACCAGTTGTACTTTCTGAGGTCCCACCAGTTGTACTTTCTGAGGTCCCACCAGTTGTACTTTCTGAGGTCCCACCAGTTGTACTTTCTGAGGTCCCACCAATTGTACTTTCTGAGGTCCCACCAGTTGTACTTTCTGAGGTCCCACCAGTTGTATTTTCTGAGGTCCCACCAGTTGTACTTTCTGAGGTCCCACCAGTTGTACTTTCTGAGGTCCCACCAGTTGTACTTTCTGAGGTCCCACCAGTTGTACTTTCTGAGGTCCCACCAGTTGTACTTTTTGAGGTCCCACCAGTTGTACTTTTTGAGGTCCCACCAGTTGTACTTTTTGAGGTCCCACCAGTTGTACTTTTTGAGGTCCCACCTGTGGAACTTTCTGAGGTCTCACCAGTTGTACTTTTTGAGGTCCCACCAGTTGTATTTTCTGAAGTCCCATCAGTGGCACTTTTTGAGGTCCCACCAGTTGTACTTTTTGAGGTCCCACCAGTTGTACTTTCTGAAGTCCCACCAGTTGTACTTTCTGAGGTCCCACCAGTGGTACTTTCTGAGGTCCCACCAGTGGTACTTTCTGAGGTCCCACCAGTTGTACTTTCTGAGGTCCCACCAGTTGTACTTTCTGAGGTCCCACCAGTTGTACTTTCTGAGGTCCCACCAGTTGTACTTTCTGAGGTCCCACCAGTGGTACTTTCTGAGGTCCCACCAGTTGTACTTTCTGAGGTCCCACCAGTTGTACTTTCTGAGGTCCCACCAGTTGTACTTTCTGAGGTCCCACCAGTTGTACTTTCTGAGGTCCCACCAGTTGTACTTTCTGAGGTCCCACCAGTTGTACTTTCTGAGGTCCCACCAGTGGTACTTTCTGAGGTCCCACCAGTTGTACTTTCTGAGGTCCCAACAGTTGTACTTTCTGAGGTCCCACAAGTGGTATTTTCTGAGGTCCCATCAGTGGTACTTTTGGTGATCAGCCCATTTTCAGGGATCAGTCAAGAAAAAGTATTGCCCATAGCGAACAGATTTAAAAAAAAAATTTATTTTTCTGTCGAGAAAGTAAGAAGATTTGTCCACATGTGAACCTGTTTGCAGCTTTTTTGTAAGATGACATTTCGAATCCCAAGAAAAGAGTTGATTGTAAAGATGTCTCTATATATATCTGAGCTCAGTGGGAGAGAGTCAAAGCTAAATGTTGTTGGGAAAGATTTAAAAAGCTTAGGTGATGTGCCCCCCGTAGGGCGCCAATGATTTCCTATTCTTTCCACTTGCATGTAGGCCGTAGCGAACACTCCAACCCTGGCATAGATTATACTGATCCAAAACACGGTAGAAGATATTGACACATTCACGGCTATGTCTTGAAAAAGATGAATTTAAAGAAGTTGCAGAAGTCTAATCCCAAACTTTGTGGCACCTTTTCAAAATATCCACAATCTCCAATGTGTAGTATGTTATTTCACCTGTGACCTACGGCTTGTGTCTGGTATTAGAGCTGTGCCATATTTGATAAAATTGGCTGCAATACCACAAGGGTGGCGCTGTTTCCCAAAGAAATAAAACTAAAGAACCTCTTTTAGGAACTATCTTAAAGGGGTACTCCGCCCCTTGACATCTTATCCCCTATCCAAAGGATAGGGGATAAGATGCCAGATCGCCGCGGTGCCGCTGCTGTGGAGCCCCGGGATCCCCGCTGCGGCACTGCTCTCTGCACGTAATGACGGGCAATACAGGGGCCGGAGCATCGTTACGTCACGGCTCCGCCCCTCGTGACGTCACAGTCCGCCTCCGTCAATACAAGTCTATGGGAGGGGGCGTGGCAAGCCCCCTGCCATAGACTTGCATTAAGGGGACGGGCCGTGATGTCACGAGGGGCGGAGCCATGATGTCACGCTGCTCCGGCCCCTGTATCGCCCGTCATTACACACAGAGCGATCTCGCTCTGCGCAGTAATGATGGCGGGGTGCCGCAGCAGCGATCCCCGGGATCCCCAGCAGCGGGACCGCGGCGATCTAACATCTTATCCCCTATCCTTTGGATAGGGGATAAGATGTCTAGGGGCGGAGTACCCCTTTAACAGCAGTGGTTCTAGTCTACCATAGTGGCTTGTGGGAGCAGATCTTTTTATGTTTATATTTTGGTTGATTGTTGATAGTTGTTCCAGTAGACTCAGTAGTTTTTTCAGCTGCTGAGAGGAAGTCATGTAGTTCTTTCCAGTCCAACCTTATGCTCCCTGCTGCCATCTCTGTCCATATCAGAAACTGTCCAGCACAGCATAGAGCACGCCTCTTCATTCTCTTGCTTTGGACAGTTCCTGACACAAACACAGGTGGCAGCAGGGAGCTCTGCGTTGAATTGGAAAAATCTATATGACTTCCATGACTTCTTCCAATTCACGCAGCAGTTGAAGTACTGAAAGGTTTGCATTTTTTTTTTTTTTTTAAATAGAGACCATTTACAAGTTTGTATAACTAACTGGCACCAGTTGGTTTGGTCGGCTTCCTCTCTCCAGTCTCCAGGACAGGTTCTACATACTCCCATACATAATGGGGGAGATTTATCAAAACCTGTGCAGAGGAAGAGTGGTGCAGTTGCCCATAGCAACCAATCAGATTGCTTCTTTCATTTTCCACAGGCCTCTAAAGAGGCCTGTGGAAAATGAAAGAAGCAATCTGATTGGTTGCTATGGGCAACTACACCACTCTTCCTCTGCACAGGTTTTGATAAATCTCCCCAAATGATACTGCTTGTCCCTGTACTGGACTGGGGAAGTGGGCCAATCAGGAGGTTTGGGCACCTAGCCGATCAGTACTAGTGTGGGAGCCCCATGCCTCCTTTAACATGTATATAATCGCGTTGAGGACGTCACTCGTCATTGCGCAGCGCACAGCAACAGCACAGGATGCTGCAGGAGCCAGAAGTAGCGCGGACCCCAGGAACAGGTAATTTTAACACCTGGGATGGGGGAGGCAATGGGGCAGCTGCGGCCTCTGGCCAGAGGATAGGCAGGGGGAGGCAATCGGGCAGCGTAGGTGGTTGGACTCAGGACCCCAGGACAGGTAGGGGAGAGAAGCGGGTGACGGCGGCGGTCTCTGGCCCCACAAAATCTGCTGCAGTTCATTGATTTAAAGGGCCCGCATTATCGGCAAGGTTAGATGCCGATAACTTACAAAATCGTGAATATCGGCCGATAATATCGGCCAATCCAATAATCGGTCGAACCCTAAGCGGTAATATAAAAATGATAGTAAAAACTGAGGTACTCGTGACATAATATTAGTATAGAAATCCAGAAAAGCTCTCTGTACAGCTCAGGATTCGAGAACATTTATTGAAGTGTGGAGAATCCAGTTTTCTCCGTATTTCGCATACACGCTGAGTCCCATAGGCAAACATGATGAAGTGCAATGGGATTTCTGCCCCGACAGTGCATGGGAAAAGGTTCTCAGTGTGCATCTTTATGCTGCGATTTTCTGCACCATAAATACGCGCGTTCCGATCCTTCCATCATATTACTGCCAGGACAGTTACCGCAGCTCCAGGAGGCTGCACGGAGCTGGGATCACAGCATTCTGTCTTTTAACCTGCTGACCCCGGTGCTGTCTGCGGGTCTATAAGATAAGCAATCCAGTAATGGAGCTATCCATAGGGAGAGCAGCCGCGATTCTTCTACCGGGCACTGGTTATGTACTTAATTAATCTCCTAGGGATTTGTTTTTAACCCTTTCACTCTCAGCCGAATACCACTGCCATGTGTGGCCTTTCTATGGTTAAGCGATCACAAGGAAGATTAACCTACCATATAACCTTGCCATATAACGTTATGCTCATTGCACAGAATGATGGATGAATCCATTAGGTTTCATTTTGTCGACTTGTGACGTATTATGACAATCTCATCCTATAATCGCGTTCACGTTCCTTTATAATGCAGTATTTAAAGTGGTGTTTACCAGCCAGGGTGCCTCCAGCTGTTGCAAAACTACAACTCCCAGCATGCCCAGGCTCCCCTGAGTCTGTGTTCCCACTTTGCCGTGGTTTTCCCAAACTGTAGGAAAAAAATTGGGTGATTTTACCATAATTGTGTCATTTGTGCAAATCTCAGAAAAAATAGCCTAAATACAAAAAAAGTGTAAAAAATTCAGTAAGTATTTAACGTGTGAACACCACCTTAAAGGGGTACTCCGCCCCTAGACATCTTATCCCCCAGATCCAAGCGGTGGGACCCCCCGCAGCACCCGGTGTTCATTTAGAACGCTGAGTATGGGCAGCAGGGTCGTGATGTTGTGACCACCCTCCTCATGTCATCATGCCACGCCCCTTCAATGCAAGTCTATGGGAGGGGGCGTGACCGCCATCATGCCCCCCCTCCTATAGACTTGCATTTAGGGGATGTGGCATGACATCAAGTGGGGCGTGGCATGACATCACGACCCCCGCCGCCCGCACCCAGTGTTCGGAACGCTGGGGCAGCGCAGTACCCCTTTAAGCCTTCCAATCTTCCTGAAAACGCCTCACTTGTCATTATAGTTCAAATCACATTTGCCTCATGACAAAATTTGAATGAGAAAAAAGCATCAAAACTGCATAGAATGTAAATTGATCCCAACCCACTTATGAGTCTTACCTGTTCACTGGGCTAAACACCAGCAAATGAATGAGATGACCAGGTGTAGTGATCAAACGCCCCACCCAATCTCTCAGAGGAGCCAGAGGATTCATGGGAAATGAAGGCAGCATAAGGCTAAGTTTTTTTCTGGCAGTTTTTGAGCCAAAGCCAGAAGTGAATCCATAAGGGAGGAGAAGTCTAAGTCCTTCCTTTATATATATCCAATTCCTTTTGAATTCACTTTTGGCTTTGGTTAAAAAATTGTAGTGGCAGATATCCAAAAACTAAGCGGAAACTTAGCCTAAGCAAGAGATGTTAGTGATAGATTTACATCCAGCATAGCAGACAATACCTGCCACATCAGCCAAAATCAGGTATACACAAGAAACTCTATTCTCTTCTCTAGTACAGTGTTTCCTAACCAGGGTGTCTCCAGCTGTTGCCAAAGGCTGTCCGGGCATGCTGGGAGTTGTAGTTTTGCAACAGCTGGAGGCACCCTGATTGGTAAACACTGCTCTAAAAATATGCTGTACTAAGCATAAAAAAAAAATCTTAAACTAACTTTTTGCACTGAGATGCCCTTGGGGGTTGTTTACCATAACAAAAGCATTTTGGTAACCCTGTAATAGGTCAGAAATAGGACCCTTTTCGATGCGCACATTGCTTACAAGCTGCCGTACTTCACTACACTACACACAGAATAGGACGTGTTTATAGAGCTTGGCCTTGGTCCCATATTGCCTGTCCATTAATAATTAAAAACATTATACATAATCATTAACAATTATAACAATGACCCAACAATGTGAAGTCCTGTAGCGCAGAGCAGCCCATGTTCCTGTCTCGCCCCCCTGACAGAGGTGTTCTTTCTGTGATTTGAAGAATTGTCAGATCCTTTGTAGCCTTCATTAAAATTACAGTTTTATAACTCACAGGAGACTTTTCCGAGGTTTTTTTCTCCTGTTTCTCGCGCGCGGTCTTGTCAGGATCTCATTTTTTAGGTCGTTGAGACGGATGGCAAAAGAGAACAGTTCACTGGGGATCTGAAAGCAGGACAAATGGTAATATAAAGTCCTTTATAGGACCTCAACAAGACGTTCCTTTTTCTTTGGTCAATGAATTTTTCTTCAGTATTACCAACGACTGCCGGCCCGGGGGGAAGATACTATATTAGAAAAACCTACTGGGCGAACTACATTGAGACACCTTAAGAGTTCATTTATATAAATTGACCAAAGGTCCTGGGAGAATCTTATATGCAGAACTTCCAATTATTTCTTTAGGAAATATATTCTCCTTCCCATATTTCACTGCCTGTAACGTGAATGTTATATGGTGAGCCGGGAGGATTCTAGTTTCTGGTTTATTGTCTCCATGCAGACAAGAGGTTACGTTTTAATTAGATTTTTGTTGAATTAAAAATAGGATCAAACTGTAGGGGAAGAAACGTTTTAAAGGAAACCTATCATCAGAACATAACCTATTGTTTAATTCAAGTTTTTATTCTAAACTTATTTTTTTTAAGAGATTTTGTTGATGTAATTCTGATATCTTGTAGTTTTCAGTCTGGCCACTAAGCCTAATAATAAGCCAACACTTATCTTAAATGGGTACTCCGGGAAACAGAACTTATTCCCTGTCCATAGCATAGGTGATAAGTTATTGCAGTGGGTCTAACCACTGGGAACCCCCCCCCCCCCCCGATCTCCAGACTGGGGCCCTTCAACTTCAGCACACTCTAGTTGGGCCCATCCCCATACACATATGATAGTTGGGCACACCCCCATACACATATGATAGTTGGGCACATCCCCATACACATATGATAGTTGGGCACATCCCCATACACATATGATAGTTGGGCACATCCCCATACACATATGATAGTTGGGCACATCCCCATACACATATGATAGTTGGGCCCATCCCCATACACATAAGATAGTTGGGCACACCCCCATACACATATGATAGTTGGGCACACCCCCATACACATATGATAGTTGGGCACACCCCCATACACATATGATAGTTGGGCACACCCCCATACACATAAGATAGTTGGGCCCATCCCCATACACATAAGATAGTTGGGCACACCCCCATACACATATGATAGCTGGCTGCTCCTGTCCAAATTGGTGGGTTAAGCTGACTTTGCTATAGTCTGTAGTCCCCTAAAACTGTATCTAATCTACTGTACAACAACTTCAAACATATGAATGAGTGTGACACTAGGCTGACAGCTGAACAGCAACTTGTGAAACTCCATCCACACTGCATTTTTGCATGGTATAATAATGCCAGTCAGCCAAATGGTTACGGCGCCACTAGATGAGTATTGTGATCTACAATGGTACTATGTCATTTCTTAAATAGTTTGTAAAATGAAGGAACACAAAGATGTCCAGTTGTTGTATGAGTGTTTCCTGGGACACATTTAAATGTAGCCTGCCTCAATGCATAGTGTGAGACAGTGACAGTATGGTGGTCGGGGATCGCTGTGTTTCCCCAAGGTACCTGTTATAGACACTAGGTTTAAGGAGGCCAATATCCCATTAAGGCAAAGCTGAGTGGGATATGAGGAATCGAGGAGAGAGTAAAATCTAGTGGGACCAGATTAGGTGCTGAATACATCTGGTTACTGGATGTTAAAACTGGCTGAAATTAAGGATCCAAGTGAGACTGAGAGGTTCCTCTTTTTTTCAGATGGGAGTTGTATTTCGGAAGGTAACAGCCCCGTAAAGCTGATAAGTGCCAGTGATGTGAAGCAACACCTTAAAGTGTATTTTATTGAGTGGCCGGTAGTAAGCCACTTGTATAGTGAGAGCCATTAAAGCTTAGTTAGTGCTGAACAAGCAGGTTTTGTTTTATGTCAATGTGTTTACGGCTGTATTTTATTTTTGGACAATAAACTGCAGGAGTAGCCCTGCATTTATACTTTGCCACTGTTTCTGACTGGTGTTATATGAAATTTACCTTTCTCTACCGAGCCAAACTCCAACAATAGACACATTATCAATGAAAACAGGAAGCAAAACTATAGAAGAATGCGTCTGTGCCATTACCGGGTGCGTTATTCCTCTACCCATCTACCCATCTGTGCCAGGAAGTAGTTCCCATTGTCAGACATATTTGCTCTCGTGGGAAGGCTTCTTCTGTCATCCTGTCACCTAGCTGTTCCTCCTCTCTACCCTATGAGCTGAACATGACAATTGTCTCACGGTGAAGAGACATGCTTGACTGAATCTATGTCTCTAGAATGTAAAACACAACGTAGTGTCTATCATCTTGGTAAATGTATAACTCATAGGTTCCAAAATGCATAAAATATTCACTGGTGCTGAAATAAATGCTCAATATGCAGCAATTAGGTAATTAAGTGGAGCCTTGTACACAACTTAATAGAACAACAAACTAGTTTATGAAGCTATACCTTAATGTCAATTAAGGGGTACTCGGGTGGAAAACAATTTATTTTAAATCAACTGGTGCCAGAAAGTTATACAGATTTGTAAATTACTTCTACAAAAAAAATCTAAATCCTTCCAGTACTTATCAGCTGCTGTATACTACAGAGAAGGTTCTTTTCTTTTTGAATTTCTTTTCTGTCTGACCACAGTGCTCTCTGCTGACACCTCTCTCCATGTTAGGAACTGTCCAGAGCAGGAGCAAATCCCCATTGCAATCCTACTCCAGACAGTTCCTGGCATGGACAAAGGTGTCAGCAGAGAGCACTGTGGACAGACAGAAAAGAAATTCAAAAAGAAAATAACTTTCTCATAGAAAACAGCAGCTGATAAGTAATGAAAGGATTAATATTTTTTAATAGAAGTCATTTACAAATCTGTTTAACTTTCTGGCACCAGCTGATTTAAAATAAATGGTTTTCCACCGGAGTACCCATTTAAGGAAAATGTTAGCATAATAGGAATCCTTAAAGCGGTACTCCACTGCTCCAGCGTTTGGACACTGGAGCAGTGGAGTACCCCTTTAAGTCCCGATTGTTGCTAAGGTATAGCTTTGTATACTAACTCATAGGTTTTCTGGCGTCTTCTTCGAAGAAAAGTTGGCAAAGTGTGGTTAAAGGGGTACTGCGGCGCTAAGAAAAGGATAGGGGATAAGATGCCTAATCACGGGGGGTCCTGCCGCTGGGGACCCCAGTGATCTTCCACGCCGCACCCCGTTAGAATCAGCCCCTGGAGCATGCTCACTCCGGGTCTGATTACTGGCGATCACGGGGACGGAGCATAGTGACATCACGCTCTGCCCCCTCAGTGCAAGCCTATGGGAGGGGGCGTGACAGCTGTCACGCCCCCTCCATAGGCTTGCATTGAGGGGGCAGAGTGGCGGGACCCACGCGATCAGGCATCTTTTCCCCTATCCTTTTGATAGGGGATAAGATGTATTAGCTCCGGAGTACCCCTTTAATGATGGCGGCAAGGAGGAAGGAATCGACCAGTCTCTTCTTCTACTCAGTTTTCAATAGAGAATAACTGGAGCTTAAAAGCACAAGGAATAACTACATAAAAAGACAGTGGAGACATAGGGACTTTGGACAAGCAACATAAAGCACAGTATTTTTACTATTTGGACTTGTGGTTTAGATATAGTGCGAAGTTCCAGATTTATAGGCAAAGGTGCAAAATGGGAAAAAGATGAACATTGTGTTTTGTTAATAGATAAATATAAATCCAAATAAACACTGCTATTTTCCCAGGTACAAATCCAACCCCTACATTGTAATATCCAAATTTGTTGTGTACAGAAAGTATCATTTGGGCACAAATCCGCACTTGTTCAGTGCCCAAGGGAAGCTTCTGTACAGCTACATAATAGGTACTACATCAGGTTCAATAAACCCCAGTTGAAAATTATAAATCCACCTCTTCCTGGCAAGAGGAAATCATAGGGTACATTCACATGTGCATATTTTTGCTGCAGATTTGCTGTAGCAGATTTTGCTACCCATTGAAGTCAATGGGCAGCAAAATCTGCAACAGCAAATCTGCAGCAAAAAATCTGCACATGTGAATGTACCCATAAAGTGGAAAACAATTATTTCTTGATCTCTACTAGTTATCAGACAGATCCTTTGTTAAACATGTAAGAATGTTTGGTATCTATCAAACGTAGGTACAGAGAATGTGTCATGAAGTTGCACTTTTCCATCACTTATATACAAGTTTAAATGGGCACTCTCATTAAAACCATTTTTTGCTGTTGCACTCCTTATGGTAAATAGAAAATATTTCTAATGTACTCTGTTTAAAAAAACAAGAAGAAAGTTTTCTGTTGTATTTGTGTTTAAAAAAGCTGCCACTAGGTGTCTCCCTACTTGGCCAGAGCACATTTCCTCCCCATCTCTTGCACAGATATTGGACTCCTGCTGGCCTGGCAGAAGTCCAAAATCAGGAAATGCAGTCTGGAGTGCTGTGTGCTGCCTTAGCCAATCAGAGCTCATCTCACACTGAACTGCTCTGAGCTGTGTGTAGCAGAATGAGGGAAGAAGTTCTCCCCTGTATGGCTTCAGATGACGTCACGCCTGCTGGGCAACGCCCCTTCCCAGTCTGTGAATCTGACTGAGACTGTGCAGAAAATACAGAGCAATATCAAGGTAGAAAACTAGCAAATAATACAAATTAAAGGCAGGGGGTGGTTTATCATGATGGGGGCAATGACCTGGGAGGATTATAAAATATAACATGATAATGACAGGTACTCTTTAATAGTAATGGTCCCAGAACAGAATCTTGAGGTACGTCATTCAGTCAAGGATTCTGTGGAAGAAAAAAGAGAGAAGACCGATACCGGCGCCTAGTGCATTACCCTTGGTAACAAGAGTCGTGGAGATCAAGGATTGGACAAAAAGACCATATAGATGGCCGCTCACCTTGAGTAAGATAAATGAAAGCCTATCACCCCAGTGATAATGGGGTACTGAGTTTAGGTGGAGTCGCTGCTTGCCCTCTGCGTTGCAGGAAAAAGCTGCACTGCTGTCCTGTGGATGAAGAGAAGCTTGAGTGAAAAAGAACCCTTTGGAGATGGCGCTGCGGCTCCAAAGGGTTCTTTTTCACTCAAGCTTCTCGTCATTCAGTCAAATCTGAGTATGTTCCATTTATGATTTTGTATCCAATCACAAATTGTACTGTATGTTGAAAAGTAATGTCTACCTTTCAACATACAGTACAATTTGTGATTGGATACAAAATAGTTTAAAAGACTGTATCCAAAAATACTAGACTGTATACACAATAAAGGGAATATACTCACCTGATTGGTCAGCAAAAAAAAGCCATGGACAGGGCTAATAACATGAAATATCTTGTGATAACGCCACTTGGTAAGTGGTAGGATAATAATAATTCCTAATTTATATATTAAACAATAATCGCTCAAATTGACCCCAGTCCCCATTGGAGCGCACAATCTAAATTCACCTATCAGTATGTTTTTGAAGTGTGGAAGGAAACCTAAGTACCTGGATGAAATCCATGGGAAACATACAGACTTGTTGTAGATGTTATCCTTTCGTAGGATTTAAACCTAGGACCCTAGCACTGCAAGGTAACAGTGCTAACCATTGATTTACCACAGGATATATTTGGTTACAAGTAAACAGTCAGGTATTGAAGATAATGTGATGGAAGGTAGGAAAAATGGGCAAGCATAAGGACCTGAGTGACTTTGACAAGGGCCGAATTGTGATGACTAAATGACTGGGTCAGATCATTTCCAAAATGCCAGGTTTTGTTAAAGGGGTACTCCGGCGCTAAGACATCTTATCCCCTATCCAAAGGATAGGGGATAAGATGCCTGATCGCGGGGGTCCTGCCGCTGGGGACCCCCATGATCTTCCACGCCGCACCCCGTTAGAATCAGCTCCAGGAGCGTGCTCGTGCTCTGATTACTAGCAATCAAGGGGACGGAGCATAGTGACGTCACAGCTCCGCCCCCGTGTGACGTCACTATGCTCCGTCCCCGTGATCGCTAGTAATCAGACCCGGAGCGAGCACGCTCCGGGGGCTGATTCTAACGGGGTGTGTCGTGGAAGATCACGGGGGTCCCCAGCGGCGGGACCCCCGCGATCAGGCATCTTATCCCCTATCCTTTGGATAGGGGATAAGATGTCTTAATGCCGGAGTACCCCTTAAAGTGTACCTGGGTCAATGTTTTGTCGTAGTACCTAGCAAAGTGCTCCAAGGGAGGACAATCCGTGAGCTGGTGACAGTGTCATGGACATCTATGGCTTATTGATGTGAGTGGGGAACAAAGGTCAGACCATCTGGTTCAATCACACAGTCGAGCCGCATTACGCACATTGCTGGAAAAAAATATGTTGGCTATTATTAAAATGTGTCCAAATACACAGGGCATTGCAACTTGCTGTGTATGGGGTTGTATAGTTACCAGTTGGTTGAGTGTTCATGCTCATTCAGGTCCACCACCAAAAGTGCCTACAATTAGCATGACGTGATGGGAAAAGGTGACCGAGTCTGATAAATCACAATTTATTTTATAAGATTATGGTCAGACAAAAAGGTCATTACCTGGGAAAGAGATATTGCCAGAATGCACTATGGGAGGATGAAAACAAGTCAGCAGAGGAAGTGTGATACCATGGGCAACGTTTTACTGGGAAACCTCGGGTTCTGTCATCAATGTTTTAGCACCTTCCTAAACATTGTTGCAGACCCCTACTTCATAATGTCGATGTTACCTAATGGCCGTGGCCTCTTTCAGTAGGTTACTGCTCCAGCCACACTGCAAAAAATTATTCAGGAATGGTTTAAAGAGTACCTCTCATGATTTTGTTAAATTGTATAATCCTCCCAGTTCACTGTCCCCATCATGAAAAACCACCCCCTGCCTTTATTTTTTATTATTTGTTAGTTTTCTAACTTGATATTGTTCTGTATTTTCTTCTCATTCTCCGTCAGATTCACAGACTGGGAAGGGGTGTTCCCCAGCAGGTATGACATCATCTGAACCCATACAGGGGAGAACTTCCTCCCTTACTCTGCTACACACAGCCCAGAGCAGTTCAGTGTGAGCTATGATTGGCAAAGGCTGCACACACACCCCTCAGCACTCCAGACTGCATTTCCTGATTTTGGACTTCGGCCAGGCCAGCAGGAGTCCAAAGTCTGTGCAAGAGATGGGAGGAAATGTGCTCTGGACAAGCAGGGAGACACCTAGTGGCAGCTTTTTTAAACACAAAACAATGAAAACTATATATATTTTTTTATAAACAAAGTGCATTAGAAAGATTTATTATTTCCCAGAAGGAGTGCAATAGCAAAAATGTGTTTTCATAGCAATGCCCATTCAAGGTACATGACAAAGACGTTAATTCGATCGCTAATTTTTCTCAATCAATCGAATTGTGTTTTTATGGGATGTGTTGTAGAAAGTCCGATCCACGGAGCCATCCATTCTCCCTAAATCAAGGGGGTAAGTAAAAAAATTTCCTTGTTCCTGCACCACCAGAATTATAGTCTGGTTCCCATTATGTTACACGGCGGCTGAGATGGGACATAGGCTTATTGGATGAGAGGCAGTGTGATGTCACATCACCAAACCCTTGAAGCGCTGTTCAGTTATATATATATATATATATATATATATATATATATATGTATATTGTAATTGTTGAAAAAGAAAATCACTTGCACTCACCGGTCTAGTGGACTTCAGTGTTCCGGATTATCCGTTGTGCCGGGAGACGTGTGGATGAGGGTGCTCAGAGGCTAACAGCCGTTTTCGCGCGCGAAAACGGCTGTTAGCCTCTGAGCACCCTCATCCACACGTCTCCCGACAGAACGGATAATCCGGAACTCTGAAGTCCACTAGACCGGTGAGTGCAGGTGATTTTCTTCTTCAACAATTACAATATTGTACTAGTATTTCATATCACTTAGCACCACGGCAGGGAACAGAAATATTGGCAGCTACGGCCACTGACACCGCTTTAGTTATTCCACCACGCGGGTATATAACGGATGGAAAATAAAAGCAGTGCCCTCCTAACTCTTTATCAAATTTATATATGTATAGGTATATATATATGTGTATATATATATATATATATATATATATATATATATATATATATATAAACCTATCCTCTCCCTGTGCAGATTGTAACCGTCAGCGGAGTACCCCTATTATTTGATACCTCATTTTACTTTTATTTTAATGTAGTATTGCTATAAAAATGAACAAAAACAGTTAGAGGTTGTCTAAAGAAAATCCCATGCATAAAGTGTACAAGCCCTGGATTATGAGGAAATGACTTTCTGATTAAATAAGAAGAAGTAGAACTTTCACTTTTTTATTATATTGATTTATTTATTTAAAAACAAATGTTTTTGCCAATTTCAATTACTAGCCAATTGAGTTCATGAAGTGGAAGCCATCTATTTCCCATGCAGATTTATGCAAGTTCATCACTAAACCACCAATAGAGCTGATTACAGTACAATCTCTGCTCATCCAGTTATTATTTCCATTGCTTGAAAACAGAATGTGTGTCCAACTGTGAACACATGGGCTTTGCTATGTTCCCAAACATTACAAAGAACTAAAACCGGTTGCCTAGCAATCCATGAGGTTTGCACCCACATACACAAAAAAGATTACGTCTCTGACTCCGTACAAACCTCCTCTCTGAAGTGACTGTAAGGGAAGATGTATAGTCAATGAATTAATGTACTGCGAGGGGGTAGATTGTGGGCAAAAAAGAACTCAAAAAAGAAATCTGAGAAACTGCTGCGGCCGTCTGTCCCCGTTTTTTTTTTATCCCCGTTTCGGTTCAGTTCTTGCAGGCTGTCAACGGATTAAAAACGGTTTAAAAAAAATCCCATTCATTCAATTTTTTTTTTCCATCCCTTTGTACCCGTCTGCCCTCATTGCCTTTTTTTTTTTTATGGCAGAAAAAACGGCACATGCGGTATTATTTCTTCCATCAAGAAAAAGGGGGAAAAAACTGACACAGAAAATGTTACATTGAAGTCTATGGAAAACGGATGAGCCTTTAATGTCATCCATTTGCATCCGTTTTTTCAATCCTTTTTTTTTATCTGTTTTTACTTCTGAGCATGCTCAGAAGAAAAAAAAAATTTTTTTTGTTTATTAACTGAACAATAATGGATCCAAACAGATAACATCCATTTGTATCCGTTATTGTCCGGTTTTTTTTTAAGTCCGTTTTTATTTTTGATGGGAGAAGAACGGGACGGGTCTAGACGGCCGTGTGAATGCAGCCTTATAGGGATGGAAACATTTATCAAGAATAAGTGATATTACTTCCCAAATATTGCTATGATTAAAGACTTCAGCAATGAATACCAAATCCCACATCGAAACCCTGATCATATAGGGGGAGATTTATCAAAACCTGTGCAAAGGAAAAATTGCCCAGTTGCCCATAGCAACCAATCAGATCGCTTCTTTCATTTTGCAGAGGCCTTGTTAAAAATGAAAGAAGCGATCTGATTGGTTGCTATGGGCAACTGGGCAATTTTTCCTCTGGACAGGTTTTGATAAATCTCCCCCATAGGGTCCACAACAGTGGTGTCCAAACTGTGAACTTCTAGATGTGGTAAAAATAAAACTCCCAGACCAAAAGTTCATTGATAGACCAATGGTCTCCAAACTGTGGACCTTCAGATGAGGCAAAAGTACAACTCCCAGACCAATGGTCTCCAAACTGTGGACCTTCAGATGAGGCAAAAGTACAACTCCCAGACCAATGGTCTCCAAACTGTGGACCTTCAGATGAGGCAAAAGTACAACTCCCAGACCAATGGTCTCCAAACTGTGGACCTTCAGATGAGGCAAAAGTACAACTCCTAGACCAATGGTCCAATGGTGGACCAATGGTGTGCTAACTGTGGACCTCCAGATGTGGCAAAAGTACAATTCCCAGCATGCCCGGACAGCCAACGACTGTATTTTAATAGGATGGGCCCCCTTTAAGAAACTGAGGTAGCCTACAATTGATCATAGGTAGGTACTTATGGTTCATTAAAAATATTTACCCTTCTTCTGGTTCAATAAGATACTCTCTCACCAGTCAATATGATAGATGTAGCCTTGATAGAAAAAATAAAAAATTAAAAATGCTGATTCTGGAATCATTTTAGCTTGCAGACCAATGGTTTCTAGACTGTGGACCTCCAGATGGGGCAAAAGTATCACTTCCAGGCTGTCCGGGAATGCTGGGAGTTGTACTTTTGCCACATCTGGAGGACCACAGTTTGAACACTTTTGGTCTAAAATTTTAAATAATTCTAGATTTGCCCTTTTAATTCTTTTTTTTTTCTATCAAGGCTACATTAATCATAGTGATCGATGAGACAGTATCTCTTTCCATAGCAGCCCATCGGCAAAGGAAAACATTGCAAAAAAAAAAAATATATATATATATATATTATACAGCTATACAGTCACATTAATATATAGCTGGAAGGCCATAAATTAGATGATATTTTACCAGTATGACAGCCCAAGACAAATAGATGGTTTTCCTATTACTGGTATAATGGCACCTGTAGCGAGGTTGGGTCACCTGCATCTGCAGACACTATAACATTAAAGGGGTATTCCAGGAAAAAAGAATGTTTTTATATCAACTGGCTCCAGAAAGTTAAACAGATTTGTAAATTACTTCTATTAAAAAATCGTAATCCTTTGTGTGATTGGTTGGCACAATTTGTCTTAAATGCCTAGAGCACCAAAGTACTTTGCCCCAGCCCTAGGCTTTTATCGGAGGTAACAATCAATGAAGACTTCTAACATATCCCTCCAACAGAGCCTTCGAGATACTTGGATAGGGAAGAGCTGATCTGTGAAGATTTGCCATCACGGGTGAATTTATGGATTTATGGAAACCTCACCCCAACAAAAAATCTATTTTTTCCATGTGTTCCCTAGATTTTCATGGGTGTTTTGGGCCAATCTTAAGGGTTGGGCATAGATGTCCTGATTTTGTCTTTTACAATGATGGTTTCTATGGTACTAATCCAAGTAACAGAAGGACTTAAAATAAATATATCTTTTATTTGTAGAATAATTTCTTTCCCCCCAAATATTGAGATAGATTGTCTTGGAGGTCTTTTGAACTAAAGTGCACTTTATTAGTATGTGTATTGTGTGTTGGCATTTTTGTCTTTTTCGGGTGCGTTCCCACAGGGCGTATACGCAGCGTATTTGACGCTGCGCAAATTTTACGGCAGCAGCTGGAAATACGCTGCGTATCCCTTTCTCACTATACACACAGGGCTTTCCGGCGGCAGCCCTATGTGTGTAGTGCGTTTTGGAGGCGGGGCCGCGTGTCACAGACACGCCGGCACACGGCCCCGCCTCCAAAACTCACTACACACATAGGGCTGCCGCCGGAAAGCCCTGTGTGTATAGTGAGCAAGGGATACGCAGTGTATTTCCCGCTGCTGCCGTAAAATTTGCGCAGCGTCAAATACGCTGCGTATACGCCCTGTGGGAACGCACCCTTCCAGTACATTAAGCATTGTACATTTACAGTATCTTTCTACTGAAAGTTTATTTTGCACAGCTACTAGTGTTGAGCGGCATAGGCCATATTCGAATTCGCGAATATTCGCGAATATATGGACGAATATTCGTCATTTTCGCGAATATTCGCATAGTCGTAATATTCTCGTTTTATTTTCGCATATGCGAATATTCGTGTGTGCGAAAATTAACATATACGAAAATTCACATATACAAAAATTAGCATAAGCGGAAATTCGCATATGCGAAAATTAGCATATGCAAATTTTCGCATATCTGAAAATTCGCACACCGGTCTTACACAGTAGTATTAGAGCCTTCTTACACCACATAAGCTGGAAGCAGAGAGGGATGATCACTGTGATGTGTACTGTGAAAAAAATAAAAAATAAAAAAATAAAAAAAACGAATATTCGTAATTACGAATATATAGCGCTATATTCGCGAATATTCGCGAATTCGCGAATATGCGATATTCGCAAATAAAATTCGAATTGCGAATATTCGCGAGCAACACTAACAGCTACGTATATCCGTAAAGCCAACGTTGTGTCATATTGTGGTAGTCCATATTATCCATTCATTCTTGTAGGCAGGGGCGTAGGTATAGAGGTAGCAGTCGCACCGAGGCCCTGGTGCCTAAGGGGGCCCCAAAGCACATCTGCCCCAGAAGAAACCAGTATTATAATTGGCATATGGGGCCCTGTTGCAGATTTTGCAGCGGGGCCCAGAAGCTACTCCTCTGCTTGTAGGCTAGGTATACTGTAGGTATCTGCACTCGGCTCACATAGGATCCTGCTGCAGATCTGTAGGATGTATGGTAGGGAATCGTACATATATTACTGCCTGCTTTTCCCACCTCCTTGGTTGTCAAGGTGTTTTATTTATTCCTTTGCTGGAAATTACCCCGCAATGAGTTTTCACTTACTCATAACTCTGACAGAGATGAGGCCTCTCCCATTATCTGTCTCATTCACCGCTACAGGGCTTTATTCGCAGACACGTCTGGGGCTCATTACTTTGCCGTGCAGCCTCATTCATCATTCAAAGAACCTGCATGCTCTTTCTGTATACACCAGGAATTCCCCCCACGAAAAGGCTTGCGAATTGCGCCAAAGTTTACTAAACAGCGATTATAATTGTCAAACGTTCTGGATTATTTCTGCTACCTTCACCTGTGCACGCAGCATAATGTTGCATCACACTTCCATTCTCTCCATTTCTGCACCATTAAACAAAGTGATAAACCAAAGCACCGTCTCCATTAGAGATGAGCGAACTTACAGTAAATTCGATTCGTCACGAACTTCTCGGCTCGGCAGTTGATGACTTATCCTGCATAAATGAGTTCAGCTTTCAGGTGCTCCGGTGGGCTGGAAAAGGTGGATACAGTCCTAGGAAAGAGTCTCCTAGGACTGTATCCACCTTTTCCAGCCCACCGGAGCACCGGAAAGCTGAACTCATTTATGCAGGAAAAGTCATCAACTGCCGAGTCGAGAAGTTCGTGACGAATCGAATTTACTGTAAATTCGCTCATCTCTAGTCTCCATACGTCTTCAGTGACAACTATGCCTTCTTTCTGGAATGCTTTGTTGCAGAGTGAAAGCGAAAAGGCAATAACTGGAAAACGTGCGGTAAAATCTCAAAGAACCTTCTTGTCCATAGGTTCTTCATCAACCCAACATTACAGATCGGTTTCCTTCAACAGGCAGAATAGAGCAGAAGAAGGGTTAATATCAGGGGCGTAGCTATAGAGGTAGGAGAGCACCGGGACCCTGGTGCCTAAGGGGGCCCCAAAACACATCTGCCCTATAAGAGACCAGTATTTTAAATTGGTACATGGGGCCCTGTTGCAGATTTTTCATTGGGGCCCAGAAGCTACAAACTCTGGTGAAAGGGGTTATCCAGGAAAAAAATTTTTTTTTTATACATATATCAACTGGCTCCCGAAAGTTAAAAAGATTTGTAAATTACTTCTATTAAACAATCTTAATCCTTTCGGTACTTATGAGCTGCTGAAGTTGAGTTGTTCTTTTCTGTCTAAGTGCTCTCTGATGACACCTGTCTCGGGTTTAGAAGCAAATCCCCATAGCAAACCTCTTCTACTCTGTGCAGTTCCCGAGACAAGCAGAGATGTCAGCAGGGAGAACTGTTGCCAGACAGAGAACAACAACTCAACTTCAGCAGCTGATAATTATTGAAAGGATTAAGATTTTGTAATGTTTGTAATGTTTAACTTTCTGGAGCCAGTTGATATGTAAAAAAATTTAAGTTTTTTTCCTGGAATACCCCTTTAATATTTCTAGTGAAAGAGATGAAATAGACCATCTGCAACCATAAGGACCTACTAAAGATCAATTGTAGGCTACCTTAGTTTCTTAAAGGGGACCCGTCTTTAAACTGTAGACCTCCAGATGTGGCAAAAGTACAACTTTTAGCATTTTTACTATTTTATTTTTTCTATCAAGGCTACATCTATCATATTGATTGGTGAGAGAGTATCTCATACTAGAAGAAGGGTAAATATTTTTAGTGAACCATGAGTACCTACCTATGATCAATTTAAAGGGGTACTCCAGATGAAGAAAAAAAAAATAAATGAAATCAACTGGAGCCAGAAAGTTAAACAGATTTGTAAATTACTTCTATTTAAAATTCTTAATCCTTCCAGTACTCATCAGCTGCTGTATAATACAGAAGAAGTTCTTTTCTTATTGAATTTCTTTTGTCTGATCACAAGTGCTCTCTGCTGACACCTCTGTCCGTGTCAGGAACTGTCCAGAGCAGGAACAATTTCCCATAGCAAACCTATCCTGCTCTGGACATTTCCTGACATTGACAGAGGTGTCAGCAGAGAGCGCTGTGGTCAGACAGAAAATTAATTAAAAAAGAAAAGAACTTCCTCTGTATTATACAGCAGCTGATGAGTACTGGAAGGATTAAGATTTTTTTTTAATAGAAGACATTTACAAGTCTGTTTAACTTTCTGGCACCAGTGGATTAAAGAAAAAAAAAAAAAAAAAAAGTTTTCCCCGGAGTACCCCTTTAACTAACTCAGTTTCTAAAAGGGGACCTGTCCAGTCTGAAGGTATTGTTATAGAGCAGGAGGAGCTGAGCAAATTGATATATAGATTGATTTATTCGTGTAAATCATATGCTTATTCTTGGCTATGTAATCAAGTGGGTGGTCCTACTCTGTAAGTGACAGCTCTCTATATGTGCTCTTATACACAGATAGCTGTCAATCACTGAGGTGGCCTGCCCACTTGACTACTTAGCCCAGAATGAGCAGAGGCTTACACAAATAAATGACAAGTGATTCTAGAACTTTTCCCATGAATCTATATATCAATCTTCTCAACTCCTCCTGATCTATCCAATGATGCCTACAGCTTGGACTGCATTTTCAAAGTGACAGGTTACATTTTAAGTCTGTATCCAAAACCTTCCTCTGCTTCATAGAATGTGATTCAATTGTGGTGTCGATGAGAGTAATATTCACATTAACCTTTTCGTGACGCCAGGGCACAGTTAGCCTATACACTGTCCGAGGCTGAGCCAGCTTCTCCAGTGCCAGACACGGGGCAATAAAAACTCTGACACAAGGTTACAGATAACTGACTTTACTGAGGCAGGATAGATAGTTAAATCTGTTACAGCTCAGATTGTTACAAAGGGGGGTGTAGGGTAAACCTTGGAAGCCTATTTCCTTGCTGGGACTTGTAGTAGTTTGGATTGTGCTGTATATGACTGACTTGCTGTAAGGCAACCCACGCTTACTTTAGTGCTACAGAATCACTGACTGAAATGACTGACTTGGATGACTGACTTGAATCCCCAGGACTAGGGTGCTTACCTCTAGGCTTTGACATTCACCTGAGCGCAGGGGATATTCTTTAGAAGATGGGTGGTTGCAGGATTGGACTTGTGGCCTCCTCAGAACACCTCACACTCTCTTCAGACTTCCTCCAGGCTGTATCTCAGCTACTCCGAACTCTGAACTCTTACCACCCTATAGATGGGGCAAATTTGGAGGATTCCCATTGGGCAGAGAGGTCACATGGTTCACCTCATGCACACTCCCCTAACAATAGGTTTTAACAGGCTTAAAACAACAGGTACACAGAAAATTCTAATACATAAACTATAGCATAACATCATTGGATATAGAGTCCTGAGTAGTGTGGGCCCAAGTCGGACTATATTCTGTACTGGATCATATGTAGACTCACAGGCACACATAGGTGATATCCTGGAATGGGTCTGTTCACACTGCATGTATTGCCTTCTTGTTAGACACAAGCCATGATGTATACGTGGAGGCCCGGACAGGTGTCACAAAGGGCATCCGTCATTCATTGGGTCCAGTTATAAAACAAATAAAGTATCCTTTTTTTTTTTTTTTCCATTGGATACCGTTAGATGGAATAGTGTAGTCTACTATTTGTAGTGGAATACTGACAGCCCCAAAAGGACTCGACTTTGGCTCGACCTAATAACAGACCCCTATGGACACATTTAGGTGTACTTCAGCACCTTTCTCTGTGTATGCGCTAAACATATAGCAATAAAGTATAATGAATGGGGCCTGAGCAGTGGCCGTAGATCCTGGGGTGGAAATGGGACTGTAGTGGGGCAAAGACTGTAGTGGGGCAAAGGTAGTTCTTGTTTAGATGTTTACTTCAGGGCCCAGGTTCAAAGTGAGTGTTGAGTATAAACAGCAGTTGACTAAAGTTAGTTAGGCCCACCAGAAGGAATTTAAGGGTTCCTGTCATCACTTTCATGCTGCCTGAGCATAAGTCATCTGGATCCTTTGGTACCAGTCTTTTTTTTTTTTTTTTTTTTTGAAAGCCGAGGTACGTGCTCTCAAATCACCCAAGTGCAAGTAAAAAGTGCAAGTGTTCACACAAAAAAAAACGTGCACGAGGATGCGGTCTATCGCAAGCCCTTCTCCGAAAGGAGAGAGGCCCCCCAAAAAAAGCAAACCCTTCGCCTCCGGGCCAAAAGGCACCTGCGAGTTTCCAGGTACGATGTCCCCTTTCGCCGAAGCTACTCAGGGACCAAAAGTGTTCCCGGCAAACAACTAGGCGTTAACCAGGTTGTCACCAAGGAACCAGTAAAACAGGTTTGGCATCCTGCCGTAACAGGATGCCACGGGGTATAGCAGGGAGGTGAGGAACCTTATGGCCACACACACCTCCCCTAGATCGGCAGGAGGGACACCCAGAAGGGCTACCGCACTCTACCAAATCCTAGTGAACAAACAAACACAAAAAGTGGACACAGTGACAAAAAAATAAAATAAGTGGATGTGCGCAGTGTGTAATACTGCCCGGACATCCGACCGGATCCATAAAAATTCCCCGATCCTAGCCGGAAGGCCGGGATACTAAGGGTGAGTGCCCAGAAGAGTGAGAAAAAAAGTGCGTGCTATGTGCTTTCATTCAAGTGGGGTTGCCAATCCCAAGTGAATTCCGGCACCCTGGGGTCACCACTCCCAGGGCACTTGTGCACCTCCGCCTTCACTCTACCCGGACCTTAAGGCCAGATCCAGCAGGGAACAGGTCTCATCGGGGATGACTGCTGTGCTACACAGCCATCCCTGGTACACCCGTACTACTGTGTGGTTCCCCATCCTGCCTTGGTGGTCTTCCACACCGCCAACTAACAGGAAAGGTACTACACTTGATCTTAGCCAAAAGGCCTTTGGTACCAGTCTTACCTTGACTGTATACACCAGTGGTCTTTTCTCCGTGCCCCACCAGCCATGATTGATAGATCTCTCCCTGTTTTAGAGATATATCAGTCAAGTCATAGGGAGAGATCTATCAAACATGATATCTGGTAAATGGCAAGCTCCAAATGAGGTTGCCTTCTGCGAGACCTTTAAGGCCCTATATTAGGGGATACAATAATGAGGATCTTCTGGTACCCCCATAGACCAGTCCTACCTTGACTTTTTACACTGGTGTTCACTAAACAGGTCCAACGTTTTAAGATCTCTAGTATACACCATACAAATCTCCCAGTATATCAGTCTAACATATTTATAGACTTTCATTGCCTAGACTTATGGCGCAGGTGTGTTCTTTTGTCATACTGTATGTGTGGATAACATACTTTTTTTGGATTTGCCTAAAGTGCCATTGACTACATAAAAATTCACAATGGGGGAGATTTATCAAAACCTGTGCAGAGGAAGAGTGGTGCAGTTGCCCATAGCAACCAATCAGATTGCTTCTTTCATTTTCCACAGGCCTCTTTAGAGGCCTGTGGAAAATGAAAGAAGAAATCTGATTGGTTGCTATGGGCAACTGCACCACTCTTCCTCTGCACAGGTTTTGATAAATCTCCCCCAATATATTTATTGTACAACAGGAGTCAATGGTAGACACATACATATGCATAGGATCACAGCTGCATACCTCTAAGTCAGTGTTTCCTAAGCGTGGTCCTTGAGTTCCCCAACAGGTCATGTTTTCGGGATTTCCTTAGTCTTTGACAAGTGATATAATTCTAGTCAGAGCATCAGGCATCACCACAAATATATCACCTATGAAAGACTAAGGAAATCCTGAAAACGTGACCTGTTGAGGACTTGAGGACTTGTGAAACCCTCCTCTAGGTCATAAACTTTCAACCAGCCCAAATGAGCATCAATACCAAACGTGGTGTAAGCCTAATTTATAATTAAACAGGTATTCCGGGATTTTTGGTTCTTTAAATGTAAGACAGGGGCAGCAAAGTTAGTCTAGTTAGTAATATAAAAATATACTCTGCTTGTCTGTTTTTGGTGGCGGGTATCAAATTTCTTTGTCTTTCTTATACCCGAAAGTTCTATTTCTGCAGCCTACAAAATAAGTGTTGTCTTGGACCTTTCCCAGCTTGCTGTGCAGCCAGAGACATTACATCACAAGTAAGGTGCTGAAAGGAGGCTTGGCTGCTTCATCTGTTGTGTGTGATGCCAGCCCCCCGATGACATTACCGGTGCAAATGTGCGTGCATTCATCATCATGTAGATCCACAGCTTGTGATCAAAGGGAGCGTGACTGTTCGGCAATGGGTGGGGTGACCAAGAGGGAAATAAGTCTCCTCCCACCTTGAAACAAACGATCTTGGGGATTGTAGTCTAAGGGAGGGTACAAAAACAAGCCAGCAGCATCATAGGGGACACAGGACACAACCATTTACCACCAACACAAGCACAGATTCTTGGTAAACATGTCCATTACTGTATGATGTTTAATAACTAAAGTCACCTTATATTGAATAACCCCTTTAACCATCAACACCAGCTAGGGGCAAACGCTAGCTAGACACTACGGGGGAGATTTATCAAAACCTGTCCAGAGGAAAAGTTGCTGAGTTGCCCATACTAACCAATCAGATCGCTTCTTTCATTTTTCAATGAATCTCCCCCATGTTACGCCGAGCTCCTCCCCGCTCCTCCCCGGAGCGCTCGCAGCGTTTACCTGCTCGCAGTGCCCCGGTCAGACCCGCTTACCAGGAGCGCTGCGATAGTGTCTCTAGCGGGGATGTGACCCGCGATGCGCGACGCGCCCGCTCACGGTTTGCATCCCAGCCTGCTTACCCGTTTGTCCAGTCCCGGCGCGTGCGGCCCCGCTCCCTAGGGCGCGCGCGCGACGGCTCTCTGCGATTTAAAGGGCCAGTGCGCCGCTGATTGGCGTCTGGCCTAAATTAGTAACTTCACCTGTGCACTGGTCTATATTACCTCACTTCCCCTTCCCTGTATTGCCGGATCTTGTTGCCATTGTGCCAGTGAAAGCGTTCCTTGTATGTCCCAAGCCAGTGTTCCAGACCTCCTGCCGTTGCCCCTGACTACGATCCTTGCTGCCTGCCCTGACCTTCTGCTACGTCCGACCTTGCTCTTGCCTAATCCGTTGTACCGCGCCTATCTCAGCCGTCAGTCGGGGTTGAGTCGCTATCGGGTGGAACGACCTGGGGGTTACCTGCCGCAGCAAGTCCATCCCGCTTTGCGGCGGGCTCTGGTGAATACCAGTAACCCCTTAGACTCCGTTCCCCTGGTACGGCCCACGTCATCACCCCATTGACACAGAGGATCCACCACCAGTGTCCTCACAGTACCCGGATCCTGACACCCCATATGATCTTAGTTAGTTTGTGCCCTTAGATCCACAGTCAGGTCACGATTTGCAATTCCAAAATACCGAAATTGGTCTTTATTTAAGTACGTAAAGAGGAATTTAATATAGATAAACATAAATGTATCTGTGTGATGGGACCTGACATATAGCAATTTTTTTAGTATAAGGCACAGAATGTAAGACTCCTTCCCTACATACCCATCTTCCGTTCTGTTTGCATTTTGACATACGCTAAGCATGAAACCTTTCGCAGTTTTTTACGTGCTCCCCCCCCTCGCAGTATTACTGCATATTTCAAGCTGCTTCAGCTGTTGACCGCTCGATGCCTGTCAAAAATTTTCTTCCTTCTGTTCCTTTTTTTCTTGAAATTTTGAAGCTGAAAAGAACTCAACACCCTGCTGCCTTTAGACTAACGTTGCTACAGCAACAAAACTTGTCTCTCTAAATTAGGACATTTTCTCCCAGCCTCATTTTTCTGTATTCTCCAGAACCCCCTCATCTCTCTATTTTTCTCTTCACTCACCAAAGACTTTAGAGAAACATCTGATCTTTGCGGTGTTGTGTCCAGCGTACAGTGTCTCCCATTGCGTGGTTGATATATTTGATACATGAAATTATATAGACAGAAAAAAAGGGAAATGCATCCTCAGATTTCCAGCATCAATTATAAAATATGTATATGTAATTTTCTCTGATTCTGTACAAATAGTGTTTTGTTCCAATCAAAATATCTCCTTGGAATGATGATTTTCAACATGTTGACTAAGGGTCTATTCACACGGCATAATTTCTGCTTGTGGAATTCTGCCTCAAATTAAAGCCCATAGACTTTTAATGGGATTCCGCACTCCCATTCACACTTCTGAATTTCCGCTTGCGGAATTCCGCTAGCGGAATTCCGCAAGTGGAGATTCAGAAGTGTGAATGGGAGTGCGGAATCCCATAGAAGTCTATGGGCTTTAATTTGAGGCAGAATTCCGCAAGTGGAGATTCAGAAGTGTGAATGGGAGTGCGGAATCCCATAGAAGTCTATGGGCTTTAATTTGAGGCAGAATTCCGCAAGTGGCGATTCAGAAGTGTGAATGGGAGTGCGGAATCCCATAGAAGTCTATGGGCTTTAATTTGAGGCAGAATTCCGCAAGTGGCGATTCAGAAGTGTGAATGGGAGTGCGGAATCCAATAGAAGTCTATGGGCTTTAATTTGAGGCAGAATTCCGCAAGTGGAGATTCAGAAGTGTGAATGGGAGTGTGGAATCCCATAGAAGTCTATGGGCTTTAATTTGAGGTGGAATTCCACAAGTGGAGATTCAGAAGTGTGAATGGGAGTGCGGAATCCCATAGAAGTCTATGGGCTTTAATTTGAGGCAGAATTCCGCAAGTGGAGATTCAGAAGTGTGAATGGGAGTGCGGAATCCCATAGAAGTCTATGAGCTTTAATTTGAGGTGGAATTCCGCAAGTGGAGATTCAGAAGTGTGAATGGGAGTGCGGAATCCCATAGAAGTCTTTGGGCTTTAATTTGAGGCGGAATTCTGCAAGTGGAAATTCTGCTGTCCGAAACCCTAAGACTGTGTAAAATCAAATCTGCTCTGGAGAAAGAGCAGAAGAGATCCCAACAGGAGCAATCTTTAACTAGTCACCAGGCAGGTGGACCATACAGGAACATAAAGCAGGAAGATCATAGAAGAACATAACCAGGCAGGAAGATCATTCAAGAAAATAACTAAGAAGAAAATCATACCAGAATGTAGTCAAGCAAGAAGATAATACAACAAAGTAACCATGGGGGAGGATCCTACAAGAAAGTAACCAGGAAGGAGAATCATATAAGAAAGTAACCATGCAGAAGGAATATACAACAAAATAACCAGGTGTGGTAGAGGGTGTGATGCAGGGCAGATGGAATTACCCTAGGGGCAGATGGCATTAACCCCTTGTATTCGTGACGCCAGGGCATGGTTTATCCTCAATACTACCCAAAGGTATACCGCTGGATCCTGGGTTAGGCACGGGGGCAATAATGACTCAGACGCCCAGTTACGGACAATGGTAGCTTTACTGAGTGACAGATGGAACAGTCTATACAGTTCAGTCAGGTCCACTGAGGTGACCAGTGACTTAAGAGATCTTAAGGGTTTGCTGGGACTTGCAGTAGATTTGGACAATTTTAGTGCAGGCCACTCTGACTTGACAATAGATGACTGTGACTGACTTGACTTGACTTGAGACTGACTACTTAGCTGTGACTGTAGCTTACTTGTAGACTTGAAGGCTTGTGGCTGCAGGACGGACTTGAGGCTCCTATGGACTCCAGACACACTCTAGGACTTGACTGCACTGGACCTCAGCGAAGACTTAACTGGAAATCAGGAGCATAAGAGATAGAACTAGCTCCACCCAGGGCTTATATTGGGGAGACTAGGAGGGGTCCCATAGGTCCCCCTTAGGTCACATGGTCACTGATACCTCACGGGGTTACACTCACATGACAACTCACATGACAACTAGTGATCACATGTTAACATTTCTTAAAGCAATAACACTCATATATACTTTTTACAGTATAACACATGGCAGAAAATATATATACATAAAGGGACAGGTGTCGGGGGCCCAGGGGACACTGCAAAGAGGCTGCCTGACAGGGCAGCAAGGGTACAGGGGTATAACTCCTGTACTGGGCCACCACACAGGCAAGAACATCATATAAGAAAGTAATCAGGAAACCGGATCATACAAGAAAGTAACCAGAAAAGAGGATCATACACCAAAGTAACCAAAAAAAGAAGATCATAGAAGAAAGTAGCCAGGCATGAAGAGCAAATGTGACATTAAAGGGGTACTCTGCCCTTAGACATCTTATCCCCTATCGAAAGGATAGGGGATAAGATGTCTGATCGCGGGGGTCCCGCTGCTGTGAACCCCCGCAATCTCTCCTGCAGCACCCCATGGGATCTGCTGCACGGAGTGAACTTCACTCCGTGCCTGATGACGGGCGATACAGGGGCTGGAGTATCCTGATGTCACAGCCCGCCCCCTCGTGACATCATGCTCCGCCCCCTCAATACAAGTCTATGGGAGTGGGCGTGATGGCCATCACGCCCCCTCCCATAGACTTGCATTGAGGGGGCTTGAACGTGACATCACGATACTCTGTCCCCTGTATCGACCGTCATCATGCATGGAGCGCCGTTCGCTCCATGCAGCAGATGACACGGGGTGCTGAAGAAGAACTCACGGAGGTTCCCAGCGGCGGGACCCCCGCGATCAGACATCTTATCCCCTATCCTTTGGATAGGGGATAAGATGTCTAGGGGGGGAGTACCCCTTTAAGCAGAGAGGAAGATCATATAATGCTGGAAACAGACATGCGTTATTAAGGCAAATATAGTATTTAATATAGTGGACATTCTAATATTAGTGTTATCTATTATGTATTCTTTTTACATTACAGTGATTTCCAGCTTCAGTAACTATTAAACACATAAAAGGTAACAAAGATATAAAAAGGTCCCATTCAAATTATAAAAAGCTCACACTTAAAGGGGTACTTCGGCGCTAAGACATCTTATCCCCTATCCAAACAGCTGTCATGCACCCTCCCATAGACTTGCACTGAGGGGGCGGAGAGTGACGTCACACGGGGGCGGAGCCATGACATCACAAAGCTCCGTCCCTCACGATCGGCAGTAATCAGACCTGGAGCGAACACACACCGGGGACTGATTCTAACGGGGTGCTGCGTGCAAGATCATGGGGGTCCCCAGCGGCGGGACCCCCGTGATCAGGCATCTGTCTTAGCGCCTGAGTACCCCTTTAAAGTAGCTGTACTGTCTTCTTGCAAATCGGAGTCCCAGATGGCCCACAGGATGGGTCAAGCACCATTTAAATGGATTACTCTGGTAGCAAGGTTCTGATGCATTTTCTTAGGGAGTGTGTGGAGAAAAAACAAAACAAAGGCACCTACCTTCCCCACTCCCATGTCACCACTGGTATTGCGCAGCTCTGGTCCCTGCTGTGCGGGGTGGGTCATGATGTCACAGGCTCACTCAGCCAATCAGTGGCTTAGGTGAGACACCACTGTGGCTGCTGATTGGCTCAGCAGGCCTGTGACATCATATACCCAAACCTGGAAGCACTGCTGGAGTAAAGAAGGTAAATGTGTGTGTGTGTTTTTTTTTTTTAACTATCCACTTCCTGAGCAAATACATAAAAGCCTTGCTACCCCGATAACCCCTTTTAGTGTGGATTGTTGAAACACAATGGATAACATTTGTTCCGTGATTTTAAAATTAAAGTAAAGAAAAATAGACAGTGTGGTTGCCAAGTGTACTGAAATGTAAATGGGGCCATCGCAGTCTGTATACTCATGAATACAAAGAAATCACTCAATGCCAAAGACAATAAAAGAAAGAATACTTCATTCCATGAACAACCCAGAATGTCATCAATATATTACAGCACAAACCATCCAAAATAGACAATATCATTATCCAATATATACTAGTTATAGGTAAGAGCAGAGTTTGAAACCCAAAGGAAAACACAGGAAATGTGAGCATTGGATTCCCTTAGGATAAATGTCATGGCAGCTGGATGGCTGCCATCTTAGTACACCTATTACACCCTGCCACGGTAATATGTAGCTGTAATAGGAGCCATAAGAAAAAGATTTAGAGGATTGTGGGAACGCACAAGTAGAAGAAAGGCACACTGATCCAGGTGCAGGCAAACAGGACTTCTTAATCCAAAGACTGCATCGGTCTCAGCAGGGAGGCGGCTTATGGATCGGGGGATTTCAGACGTGAGGCCAAATGTCAGGCCAGACATCAGGCCACGGACCGTATCATGCCACTAGGTGCTTCGTCAGGCCGCTTCAGCGGCCTGACGAAGCACCTAGTGGCGTGATACGGTCTGTGGCCTGACGTCTGAACTCCCCCCGGATCCATCTGCCGCCTCCTTGTTGAGATCGATGCAGTCTTTAGATTAAGAAGTCCTCTTTGCCTGCACCTGGACCGGTGAGCGCTCCGTGCCTTTTTTCTACTTGTGTGTTTCCACATTGTATGCTCTTTTTTTCTTACGCATGCAGCGCCGCCGCCGATGCTACTGCCGTTACATCTGTGTCCATGATATAGGGTTTAAATGGGCACTGTCACCAACTTATTTTTGATATGTTGTAGTACTTATGTACTACAACATATCCCTTATATAGTTTCATAATTTTTTATTATTATGGTGTATCTTACATTTGAAAACCGGGGTCTCCCTCCTAGTGGCTGGCTGCAGCCTGGCGTGACGTCACGCCTGAATTCAGACCGATGACGGCAGGGCAATCGGTCCTAATTCATTCAGGCTGCACTCGCTCTCTGCCTGTCAATGAGACATTGGCTGCTTAGATTCGCGCGCAGCCCATCCCCGCCCCCCGGCATGGAAAGTGGAGACAGCGCGTGAACACTAATTATCAGTGCCGCGCTAAAGCTCCACTACAACTTTACAGGATCTCAGCAGGTGTATATATGTTATTTCTAGGCAGGCTACTCCTATACTCCTCCTCCCTGGGTAGCACATGCACACTGCTAAACCGGGAGGAGGAGACCCCGGAGCAGCCTGCGATTCGCTGATCATCTATGCGCGTTCCCGACAGGAGCGCAGCAAAGATGAAGTGAGGGCGGAAGTCGGCGCCCAGCAGGCTTCAGTGACGTCGCGCCTGCAGGGGAAGCCGGCTTCCGGGAGAGGACAGCGCTGCAAGAAATAAGATGAAAATGACGACTTGGTAAGTTGAGAAAAAGTTTTTTTTAAAGGCCGGGAGGGGGTTAGGGATAGATTGACAATAGGCAGAGACAGAAGAAAACAAAAACAGATGTGGGAGCTACTCTTTAATTCCTATATCTGGATTTACACTACGGTGGTGCCGACTTCTTTTGTCTTCGAGAGAGATTTAGAGGATTATTTTCAAATTAGATTGCGGACAATATTGGCCAGTGAAGAATTGATTATGTTAATGTTTTTTTTTTTTTTTTTTTGAAAGGCCACTTTGTGGAAAACATTTTTTATTTACTTCCATGAATTACCATCATGAACAGCAATCCTGCCCCTTTGTTTACTGGGTGTCTTCTTTTACCCGATGAGACATCTGTTCAGCTCCTTATTGCTCTCCGGTGTGATTTGCCGATTCACACAGTGACTGTATAGCCCAGAAGTCACTTTTTCTTTGCAACCCTATGAGCCTCACATTAAAGGGGTATTCCAGGAAAAAACTTTTTTATATATATATATCAACTGCTTCCAGAAAGTTAAACAGATTTGTAAATTACTTCTATTTAGAAAAAAATCTTAATCCTTTCAGTACTTATGAGCTTCTGAAGTTAAGGTTGTTCTTTTCTGTCTAAGTGCTCTCTGATGACACGTGTCTCGGGAAACGCCCAGTTTAGAAGCAAATTCCCATAGCAAACCTCTTCTAAACTGGGCGTTTCCCGAGACACGTGTCATCAGAGATTACTTAGACAGAAAAGAACAACCTTAACTTCAGAAGCTCATAAGTACTGAAAGGATTAAGATTTTTTAATAGAAGCAATTTACAAATCTGTTTAACTTTCTGGAGCCAGTTGATATATAAAAAAAAGTTTTTCCCTGGATAACCCCTTTAAATCCTAAGCCTCAATTTTCCTTTTAATCACATTTAATGTGCCTATTTTTTGAATAGAGAAAGTAACTTTTGTCTCACATAGGAATCACTGTCTCTCTTGAATGTGTGTTGGCAGCAAGACACTGAGGTGGGGACTCTTCCCCATATTTTCTGGTTTAGTCCTCTTATTGAACTCTCTTGGAGTATAGTGCAATCCTGGCTAAAGAGTCGACCTTACAATTATCGCTGTACTTTTAGATCCGGTGTTTTATTGTTACAACATCTCCGAGCTGTGATGACATCTTATTTGGCCATGATTATTTTGGACCCTGGTCCTGGTGTCTCTGTGTCGTTGCTAAACCACATTCCCTTCCCTTTTCTCACCCTGTCGTGTCCATCTTCCCCTTTTTTCTCTTCTTGTATTTTCTTCTTTTGCTACCATAGATGTTGTACTTTTTGTTTTGTTGTTTCAGGTGGTTTTGCATAGACATGTAGCCATTTATTTTCTCTTTTCTATTTGCATATCCCAAATGTGGATCGCCTGTGTTGCTAGATCATTGTGACTCCAGACATCTGAGACTGTCTAGGTTTTTCTTTTAAAGGGGTACTCTCGTGGAAAACTTTTTTTTTTTTTTTTCTAATCAACTGGCGCCCTATAGGACGCACCGGCGTATAAGACGCACCCAATTTATAGGTGCAAAATCTAAAAAAATTAAGATTTTGAACCCAATAGTGGTCTTCAACCTGCGGACCTCCAGATGTTGCAAAACTACAACTCCCAGCATGCCCGGACAGCCGTTGGCTGTCCGGGCATGCTGGGAGTTGTAGTTTTGCAACATCTGGAGGTCCGCAGATTGAAGACCACTGCATAGGAGGTAATACTCATGGATGTCGCTTCATCGCTGTCGCCGTCGCTCCGGAACGTCTCTGCTGCCGGCCGGGTATCCTTGCTCTCCGTCGCCGCCATCACGTCGTTACGCACGCCGACGCACGTACGCGACGACGTGATGACGAGGAAGGAGAGCGCCGGCCATACAGGGGATCCCTGAATGGAGAAGACACCGAGGAGGCAGGTAAGGTCCCCCCCGGTGTCCTGTAAGCACTAACCCGGCTATTCAGTCGGGCTGTTCGGGACCTTGGCGGTGAAATCGCGGCGGTCCTGAACAGCCCGACTGAACAGCCGGGTTAGTGTCACTTTCCCTTCAGATGCGGCGGTCAGCTTCGATCGCCGCGTCTGAATGGTTAATACAGGGCATCACCGCGATCGGTGATGTCCTGTATTAGCCGCGGGTCCCGGCCGTTGATGGCCGCAGGGACCGCCGCGATAGGGGTGTATTCGCCGTATAAGACGCACCGACTTTTCCCCCCCAGTTTTGGGGAAAAAAAAGTGCGTCTTATACGGCGAAAAATACGGTAATTACAAATTAGCCTTGAACGTTTCCCACATGTCTATACAGCGGGTGAAAAAAGTTTTGTACATGTTACAATTGTTCTCACCAAATACTGTTGGGGAGATTTATCAAAACCTGTGCAGAGGAAAAGTTGCCCAGTTGCCCATAGCAACCAATCAGATCGCTTCTTTCATTTTTAACAAGGCCTCTGCAAAATGAAAGAAGCGATCTGATTGGTTGCTATGGGCAACTGGGCAACTTTCCCTCTGCACAGGTTTTGATAAATCTCCCCCTGTGTCTTTAAGACAACAGTAACTGCTAATTCCAGGTCTTTTTGAAGCTCTCCATAAGTGTCCTTGGCTCTTGGACAACTCTTCTGATCATTCTTCTCTCCTCTGTCAGAAATCTTGTGAGGATCACCTGATCGAGTAAAATTTATGGTAAAATGATCGTTTTTCCACATCTGTATTATAACCCCAACAGCGCTCACTGGGACATTCAGAAGCTTAGAAATGTGTCCGTATCCAACGTAATGTTGTTACATTGTTATGTTTTGTAACAATTAGGTTGTGAGTGTCTTGAGGCAGCTCTTTGCTTTTACCCATCATGAGATGTGTCTTGTGTGACACTTTGGCATTGAGTCCTTTATTTAGCCATTATTTGGGACTGAACCAGCTGATATTAATTTGCACTGAACAGGGGCTGTTGTCTTGGATCTCCATGCCTTTTTGTACTTCCCTTTCTTCACATGTTCATTTCACATTATTACACATAAAGGGGTACTCAGCTGCTCAGCGTTTGGAATTAGAGATGAGCAAACTTACATTAAATTTGATTCATCACAAACTTCTCGGCTTGGCAGTTGATGACTTATCCTGCATAAATTAGCTCAGCTTTCCGGTGCTCCGGTGGGCTGGAAAAGGTGGATACAGTCCTAGGAAAGAGTCTGCTAGGACTGTGGGGGAGATTTATCAAGACCCGTCCAGAGGAAAAGTTGCTGAGTTGCCCATAGCAACCAATCAGATCACTTCTTTCTTTTTGCAGAGGCCTTGTTAAAAATGAAAGAAGCGATCCGATTGGTTGCTATGGGCAACTGGGCAACTTTTCCTCTGCACAGATTTTGATAAATCTCCCCCTGTATCCACCTTTTCCAGCCCGCTGGAGCACCTGAAAGCTGAACTAATTCATGAAGGATAAGACATCAACTGCCGAGCCGAGAAGTTCTTGACGTATCAAATTTACTGTAAGTTCGATCTTCTCTATTTGGATTAAACTGTTCTGAACGCTGTAGCTGGCGCCGAGAGCTCGTGACGTCATAGCCCCGCCCCCTGGATGCAAGTCTATGGGAGGGGGCGTGACGGATGTCACGCCCCCTCCCATAGACTTGCATTGAGGGGGTGGGGCGTGATGCCATGAGAGGGCGGGGCTATGACATCACAAGCTCCCGGCGCCGTCTCCAATGTTCGGAACAGTTTGTTCCAAACACTGAGCAGCGGAGTACCCCTTTAAATTCAGAGTTTATTTGTTTTGGTTTCTTTATATGTATGGATTATTTGGGTTGTTAACAACATCTGGTGAAAATTTTATGTCAATAGCACCTGGAAATTAGAGATGAGCGAACTTACAGTAAATTCGATTCGTCACAAACTTCTCGGCTCGGCAGTTGATATCTTTTCCTGCATAAATTAGTTCACCCTTCAGGTGCTCACGTGGGCTGGAAAAGGTGGATACAGCCCTAGGAATGAGTCTCCTAGGACTGTATCCACCTTTTCCAGCCCACCGGAGCACCTGAAAGCTGAACTAATTTACGCAGGATAAGTCATCAACTGCCGAGCCGAGAAGTTCGTGACGAATCGAATTTACTGTAAGTTCGCTCATCTCTAGTCATAATGTGAGCCGTAGACTAAGCCAGGTTTTATACGAATTTGTATAATGAAGCGCTCGCACCGGGTATCTCTGTAGAGACTTGAAAAGCTTTGCAAAGTGTCTTCTGTAAGTTGAAATGTTGGGAATAAGTGGGGTGGGGGATGGGGATGGGGGCGCATTCTGGAGAGATTCACAAAACCAGGAGCAGATTTGGATCTCCGGGGACCTGGAGTTGGCAATAGGACAAGAAAAGCGTAGCACTGACGAAAAAGCGTTTCCATAGCAGCAATATGAAAAACATCTCCTGCTTCTCCGTCTCCTCTGAGAAATATACAGTTTACTCAAAGACTAGACCATAAGTGATATGTACATTGCTTATTTATTACCAGAAATGGCGCGGAGACACAGGGACTCAGTAGTGATGGGCGGCATTGGCCATATTCGAATTCGCGATATTTAGCAAATATATAGACAAATATTCTTCCTATATTCGCGAATTTTGCGTATTCGTTAGACAGTGATCCCTCAACTTACAATGGCCTCAACATACAATAGTTTCAACATACAATGTTTTTTTTCTGGACCATCGTAAGTTGAAACCAGACTCAACATACAATGCTATGGACAGTCCAGATGTGAGACGTGTCACAACTGGAGGAACTGACCATTCAGAATGGGCATTTTACTGGTAAATCACATGTATTACTGAAGTGTATGCACTGACTGGAGTCTGGTAGCGCCCCCTACAGTACAGGGAGGTATTACAAGTTCTGTACTACTCCTTACCTGTGCCAGGGTTAGTTGCTCTTTTGGACACCAAGTAAGGGCGGCTCCATTTAGGACAGTGTGTGTACTGTATAGGACCCTGAAGAAGCTCCTGTCCTCTACTTAAACCATTGTTTCTCAACCAGGGTGCCTCCAGCTGTTGCAAAACTACAACTTCCAGCATGCTGGAAGTTGTAGTTTTGCAACAGCTGGAGGCACCCTGGTTGGGAAATACAGACATAGACAGTGATTTACAGCTCCCAGCAGATTTTTCTTACTTTTATATATAAGGATTTGCTTTATCTATATTAGTTATCTACTTATTTTTCTTTAACTCTCACTTTTTCCTATTTTTGGATGACATTTTGGGGCTTCAGGACCAATTACCAGGTTTCCATAGAGTTCTGGTCTCAACATACAATGGTTTCAACTAGAGATGAGCGAACTTACAGTAAATTCGATTCGTCATGAACTTCTCGGCTCGGCAGTTGATGACTTATCCTGCGTAAATTAGTTCAGCTTTCCGGTGCTCCGGTGGGCTGGAAAAGGTGGATACAGTCCTAGGAGACTCTTTCCTAGGAATGTATCCACCTTTTCCAGCCCACCGGAGCACCTGAAGGCTGAACTAATTTACGCAGGAAAAGACATCAACTGCCGAGCCGAGAAGTTCGCGACGAATCGAATCTACTGTAAGTGCGCTCATCTCTAGTTTCAACATACAATGGTCGTCCCAGAACCAATTAATATTGTAACTTGAGGGACCACTGTATATTTGCATATTCGTGGAAGAAAACAGTGAGGGGGGGGGGGGGGGGCAACTTTACTATTGGTTGCTAGGGATGTTGTTGATAACCTCTGACAAGTGTATTTATTTGCATCATTCTAATTGGGCCACAAGTGGAAAAGAAGGAATATGCGAATATTCGCATATGCGGAAAAAAAGTGAATATTCGTAATTTCGAATATATAGCGAATATATTTGCAAATTTGCAATATTCGCGATAAAAATTCGAAATTGCGAATATTCGCGCCCCAACACTAGTAATCAGCCATAGGGATTGGCTGTCATACCATTATTTCTTGTTTCTGGAAATGCCGCTATTGTGTCAATTTCTGTTACTGCAGGGCAGTGGTCTCCAAACTGTGACCCCCAGCTGTTGCTAAACTACAACTCGCAATATGCTCAGCTGATCACTTCTGTCTTAAAGGAGAACTCCAGAATACAAAAATTGTCGCCCATACTGCCGGCAGTAAAAAAAATAAAGATGTACATACCTTCCTCCGCTCCCCCGGGGCCTCCGGTAACCGACTCCGGTCTCCGCCGCCATCCTCTTCCTGGTTGCCGGTGGTCAGAGAGTCATACTGCGCTCAGACAATCACCGGCCGCAGCGAAGTCCCGACTCGGCCGGCGATAGGCTGAGCGGCAGTGTGACGTTTTCGGCCCCGGCAGCAGGTGCCGGTGTAGTGAAGAATTTTGTCTTGAAGCGTTCTCACACTGCCGCTCAGCCTATCACTGGCCGAGTCGGGACTTCGCTGTGGCTGGTGATTGGCTGAGCGCAGTATAACTCGCCGACCACCGGCAACCAGGAAGAGGATCGCGGCGGAGACCGGAGCCGGTTACCAGAGTCCCCGAGGGAGCGGAGGAAGGTATGTACATCTTTATATTTTTTTACTGCCGGCAGTATGGGCGACAATTTTTATATTCTGGGGTTCTCCTTTAAGACAGAAGTGATCAGCTGAGCATATTGCGAGTTGTAGTTTAGCAACAGCTGGGGGTCACAGTTTGGAGACCACTGCCCTGCAGTAACAGAAATTGACACAATAGCAGTATTTCCAGAAACAAGAAATAATGGTATGACAGCCAATCCCTATGGCTGATTACTAGTGTTGGGGCGCGAATATTCGCATTTCGAATTTTTATCGCAAATTTTTATATTCTGGAGTTTTCCTTTAATGGCTTCTTTCTCTAATAGCGATCAGTGGGGGTCTCAGCACCCAGACAACACCTATCAAAACTTTTGGTGTAAAAAAAAAAAATGTTTTTATTTAGTTAATAATATGGAAGGTACAAAAGATCTTCCACCCCTTCTGGGGAGATAAAAAGCTGTAATCCATTGTATTGAGTTGTATGTGTGCGGATAAGTTATGACTACAGTAATCGCTGTCATACGCATAATGCATTGATGCATTACTGGAAAAGATTCTCTCTGCATAATGTTACTGATGGCATAGAAGTTGCCAGGCGGGGGTGCTAGATTGTCAAAAAAAAGATTTTTTAATTCATTTATTATTGAAGGAACTATAGATTTTATGGGGTTATGTAGAGAGATATTCAGATTTTATCAAATGATGCAATTTTTTCTGTATTTTTTTAAATCAATTTTCAACCTATATTTAGAGTCATTGAAAAGAAACCTTTAGGCCATGTTCACGCGATGGCATTTCCTAATGGAATCTGGTGAAAAAATTCTGCTTGGAAATTCTGTTGCAGCAGAGTCCCATTTTTTTCCCCAATGGGATTCTGCTGTTCCATGCACATGGAAACATGTTTCTGCCGCAGACAATTCGATCTTGGCCTCCGCAGAAAGAAGTTTGCTGGGTAATGCAGTGCCGTCTGTGGAGACAGCACATTACTGAGCGGTCCTAGCACCGGCATGTTCTACATGTTTGCCCGACATTTTGCCTTGTGAACATAGCCTTATTGAAGGAGCATTCCAGAGCAGATGACAGGCAGATTTACTGCCTGTACTGAGCGCTGATCGGCACTTGTTTGATTTTATTTTTATAGAGAGTTTATATTAGTGTTTTCCCACCAGTGTTCCTCCAGCTGTTTAAAAACTACAACTCCCAGCATGTCATTGGCTATCCAGGCATGCTTGGAGTTGTAGGTCGGCAGCAGCTGGGCATTCTCATTAAAACAAATTTTTGCTATTGCACTCGTTATGGTAAATAAAAAATATTTCTAATATACTTTGGTTAAAAAAAATGAAGTTTTCTATGTTTTAAAAAGCTCAAGAGCACATTTTCCCCCCATCTTATACACAGACTTAGGACCGAAGCCCAAACACAGAAAGTGCAGCTTAGAGTGCTGAGGGGGGTGTGTCCATCCAACAGCATATGGCAGTTAAGTGTGAGAGGAGCTGTGATTGGATGAGGCTGGACACACACCCCTCAGCACTCCAGGCTGCACTTCCTGTGTTTGGACCTCGGTCCTAAGTCTGTGTATGAATTGGGGGAAAATGTGCTCTTGAGCTTTTTTAAGCACAAATAAAACATAGAAAACTTCATTTTTTTAAAACAAAGTATATTAGAAATATTTTTTATTTACCATAAGGAGTGCAATAGCAAAAAATTAATTTTAATGAGAGTTACCCTTTAAATGAATGATCACTTGCTTACCTATTAGAGCAGTGGTCGCCAAACTGTGGACCTCCAGCTGTTGTGTGGTAGCTTGGGGGAGTAGGGTATATGGGAGTGTAGCTGTGCGGTTACTAAAGAGTGCTTGTTTAACCCTTTCTATTTGTGACGCCAGGGTGAGGGCTATTCTCTGTATGCTTGTCCTACCGCCACCCTTCCCGAAAGCGATAGGGAGATAGGAAAATAATTGATTGTCCACAACCGGAGATATGCAGAAACTTGTCGGAACTTTTACTGAAGATTTTATGCAATAATGAACAGGAAAAGTCCATATAACAAAGTCTATTAGAGCTTGACAAGTGGTTGGGACCTTGTGAGTCTATTGAGCTTAGGAAGATAATTGTTGCAATGTTTCACTGGATTTAGGGGTTTAGATCCGGTCCAGTAATCACGCCATCTTTAGCGGGGATTGATATTTTAACTCACGGTTTAGTTTAGGCTGAGGCCGGCAGGTTTCTGGCCTAGCTTGTCTTTGAAAGTTGCGCAGATCCGTCCTGCTAGTCCGGCATCCATAAGAGCAGCAACCCAAGAGAGCGATCATTGGCTACAGCTCCCTTATATGGGCAGGGGCTGGACTAAAGCTCACTGGTCCATAACAATTGTCAATCTTCTGCACAGAGAGTTATGGGTAAACATGTGACCCAAAGACCTCTAAAGGTCCTCCAACATACCATAGAGGAAACAACATAGTCACATGACCGAAGTTCCTGCGACGCTAACAAGGTAAATACACTTATATACATTCTATTAAATATATACATTTAAACATTGTAGAGCTAGAGAAGGAGGCAACTAGGGGCTGTCCCACCTGGGGGATCCTACCTGAACGTAGTAACTCTGGCTTTGGGGACCACCATACAAGGTACGGTATGCAATACGGTACCGGGACACCACAATTGCAAAACTACAACTCCATTTCTGTAGCCCTGCTTTGGATTCTCTTTTCTTTTTGTCGGTGAGGCCTCTAGAACTGGACACAGTATTCCAGATGTGGTATTACTAGATCGTCCACCTTAGGTTTCCAAACTGTGAACTTCTAGCTATTGCAAAACTACAACTCTCAGCATGCCTGGACCGCCACCGGCTGTCTGGGCATGCTGGGAGTTGTAGGTTTGCAACAGCTGGAGGAACACTGGTTGCGAAACACTGCTCTAGGAGACCATTTTTACAGTACAGTGGTCCCTCAACATACGATGGTAATCTGTTCCAAATGGACCATCGTTTGTTGAAACCATCGTATGTTGAGGGATCCGCGCAATGTAAAGTATAGGACAGTGGTCTACAACCTGCGGACCTCCAGATGTTGCAAAACTACAACTCCAAGCATGCCCGGACAGCCGTTGGCACTCCGGGCATGCTGGGTGTTGTAGTTTTGCAACATCTGGAGGTCCGCAGGTTGTAGACCACTGTTAGACGAAGTTGTACTCACCTGTCCCCGCCGCTCCGGACCGTCACCGCTCCTCACCGCTGCCCGTGATGTCGCTGTCCATCGCTGTCACTGCGTCCCTGGGGTGTCCCCGGCGCTCCGGTAAGGCCTCTTGTTCCCCGGCATCCGCGCTCTCCGTCGCCGCCATCACGTCGCTACGCACGCCGCTCCTATTGGATGACGGGACGGCGTGCGCAGCAACGTGATGACGAGGATGGAGAGCGCCGACGATGCAGAGGATCCCGAAGAGGACGGGCCGGAGCCCCGAGGACAGGTAAGTGACCATCACTGGAGCTCACGGGGCACCGTTAACGGCTATCCGGTGACAGCTGAAGCAGTCTGCGCTGCCGGATAGCCGTTTATGCGATGGCCCCGACATACAAAAGCATCGTATGTTGATGCTGCCTTCAACATGCGATGGCCTCTGAGAGTCACTGTATATTAGTAGATCCGTTTCAGATCACGCATGGCACTCTTTTGGATGACTTCTTAGAAGTAACATTTTCCACTAAGATTGCTCTTCTAGAAAGAACCATATAAGCTATTGCCGAGAGCGCTGCATGGATGCGGCTATATCTGTACCCAACCAGAGGTCACGGAGAGAACGTCGCGCAATATCGTAATATCCATCGAATTGCTTATTTAATATAGGAATCTGACCGGCATGACAGGGGTTCAGGCCTCTCCTATATGTAATCCTTCCACTTTTACCCGAGGATGCTGAAAATGTCTTTTTTTTCTGCGCATTACGGATGACTGAAAAGCACGACATAGGCACAAGCGATGTATATGTAGCGTCTGCTGCCATCAGCAGCTTTTATACAGAACATTTCTGATTCCAGCAGCAGATGATATTCCGCTTTATATATTCGAGAGCGTCACTTGTTTAGCTGACACCACGGAAAACAGATTGCATGAATGGGAAACCTGCACGAGGCGCGGATTGTATTCTCAAACCACAGGTATTAGCTAAATTATGTTGATTAAAATGACGTTCCTTCTTAAAGGGGTTATCCAGGAAAAAACTTTTTACATATATATATATATATATATATATATATATATATATATCTCAACTGGCTCAGGAAAGGTAAACAGATTTGTAAATTACTTCTATATAAAATGTTTAATTCTTTCAGTACTTATGAGCTTCTGAAGTTGAGTTGTTCTTTTCTGTCTAAGTGCTCTCTGATGACACCTGTCTTGGGAACTTTCCAGAGTAGAAGCAAATCCCCATAGCAAACCTCTTCTACTCTGTGCAGTTCTTGAGACAGTGGTGTTAGCAGAGAGCACTGTTGTCAGACAAAATAGAACAACTCAACTTCAGCAGCTGATAATTATTGGAAGGATTAAGATTTTTTAATAGAAGTAATTTACAAATCTGTTTACCTTTCCTGAGCCAGTTGATATATATATATATATATATATATATATATATATATATATATAATTATTATTATTATTTTTTTCCTTGAATACCCCTTTAAATGCTTTATAGTGGAGAAAGCCAAGGTTTATAGGGTGTATTGAAGAAGACCAAGGGGAGAGAGAAGCAGCTGAGGGACACGACTGGAGGGATTTCAGATATCCCCTTCTGAACAATCCTGGACCCAACCACTACTTACTTCTAGACCCCTCATCTCCCATAAATACACAAACACTTTGTGATAAAATGGGCCATATGGTTCATTTATTTAATACCAATAAATAACATTCTAAACATTATTAACAAAATAACAATAACATAGCCACTTGACCAAAAGGGTCCCTGGAGGGTTCACCATACAGAACCAATAATCTTGTGCACTGATCTCTTACCCTTGGACGCTACCACCTGACCCAAGGGCACCCCTGTAACCTTCCTACATGTTCCCAATAAACTCCTGTATACTGTATACTAAAGAGAAATCCAAAAAAGAAATGCATTTCCTCTGATGTCATGACCACAGTGCTCTCTGCTGACCTCTGCTGTCCGTTTTAGGAACTGTCCAGAGCAGGAGAAAATCTCATAGCAAACATATGATGCTCTGGACAGTTCCTAAAATGGACAGCAGAGGTCAGCAGAGAGCACTGTGGTCAGGACATAAGAGGAAATGCATTTCTTTTCTGGATTTCTCTTTAGTATACAGCCCCTAAAAAGTACTGGAAGGATTAAGATTTTGTAATAGAAGTGATTTACAAATCTGCTTAACTTTCTGGCACCAGTTGATAAAAAAAAAAAAAAAAAAAGTTTTCCATGTGAGTACCCCTTTAACCCCTTAAGGACGCAGGACGTAAATGTACGTCCTGGTGAGGTGGTACTTAACGCACCAGGACGTACATTTACGTCCTAAGCATAACCGCGGGCATCGGAGCGATGCCCGTGTCATGCGCGGCTGATCCCGGCTGCTGATCGCAGCCAGGGACCCGCCGGCAATGGCCGACGCCCGCGATCTCGCGGGCGTCCGCCATTAACCCCTCAGGTGCCGGGATCAATACAGATCCCGGCATCTGCGGCAGTTCGCGATTTAAATGAACGATCGGATCGCCCGCAGCGCTGCTGCGGGGATCCGATCATTCATAACGCCGCACGGAGGTCCCCTCACCTTCCTCCGTGTGGCTCCCGGCGTCTCCTGCTCTGGTCTGTGATCGAGCAGACCAGAGCAGGAGATGACCGATAACACTGATCTGTTCTATGTCCTATACATAGAACAGATCAGTATTAGCAATCATGGTATTGCTATGAATAGTCCCCTATGGGGACTATTCAAGTGTAAAAAAAAATGTAAAAAAATGTAAAAGTAACAGTAAAAAAAAAGTGAAAAATCCCCTCCCCCAATAAAAAAGTAAAACGTCCGTTTTTTCCTATTTTACCCCCAAAAAGCGTAAAAAACATTTTTTATAGACATATTTGGTATCACCGCGTGCATAAATGTCCGAACTATTAAAATAAAATGTTAATGATCCCGTACGGTGAACGGCGTGAACGAAAAAAAATAAAAAAAAGTCCAAAATTCCAACTTTTTTAATACATTTTATTTAAAAAAAAATTATAAAAAATGTATTAAAAGTTTTTTATATGCAAATGTGGTATCAAAAAAAAGTACAGATCATGGCGCAAAAAATGAGCCCCCATACCGCCGCTTATACGGAAAAATAAAAAAGTTAGAGGTCATCAAAATAAAGGGATTATAAACGTACTAATTTGGTTAAAAAGTTTGTGATTTTTTTTAAGCACAACAATAATATAAAAGTACATAATAATGGGTATCATTTTAATCGTATTGACCCTCAGAATAAAGAACACACGTCATTTTTACCATAAATTGTACGGCGTGAAAACAAAACCTTCCAAAATCAGCAAAATTGCGTTTTTCGTTTTAATTTCCCCACAAAAATAGTGTTTTTTGGTTGCGCCATACATTTTATGATATAATGAGTTATGTCATTACAAAGGACAACTGGTCGCGCAAAAAACAAGCCCTCATACTAGTCTGTGGAGGAAAATATAAAAGAGTTATGATTTTTAGAAGGCGAGGAGGAAAAAATGAAAACGTAAAAATTAAATTGTCTGAGTCCTTAAGGCCAAAATGGGCTGAGTCCTTAAGGGGTTAACCCTTTTCTGCCCCTACATAAACTACCTACTGACAACTAAAAGGGGGAGGGGAATCAGTAAAACCTCTTCAAGCCACAGGTTCCCCACTGATCTGTTTTTTCCAATTCTACAGAGAAAAATAACCTCTGAAGATCATATTCCACATAAAAATGCTCATGCCCTTTCCTGACCTCATCTTAATATAGACCATAAATGGTTCCAATATGTTAACATTGCCAGGAGACCATAACCTTTGGAATACATTTGGCACAGAGTGTAGCTGTCGGCAGAGGCATAACCTGTAGCTTCTGGGCCCTAATGCAAAATCTGTTACAGGGCCCATGTCCACCATATGCCATTCATACTATTCATACTAATGGTGTCTTCTTATGGTACCCCCTTAGTTACTTGGCCGCGGTTCCACTTCTTCCTTTCAACCCCCTATAGTTTCCACCTGGCTATAGGGGGGGGGAGGATGTGTAATGCAGCTCTCACACCACCTTTTGAGGTAGCTTTCCCTAAAAAGTCAATGTTACACTCCAACTCAGAGTCTTAGAAACTGACTGGGAATGTATGTCAAACCGGAAATCTCTTTAGAAGGAAAGAAAACCCATTCGGGAGTGAATGCACCTTGTCAGTATAAAGTAGGGTGTAAGTTAGTAAAAGGCCTATCATGGTGGAACGAAAGGAGTAATGTTTCTCCTTAAGGAGAGTGTCATAAAGACGTGTGGAGAGGTATATGTCATTTATCCTGCACTGACAATTCTGGGAAGAAAGAATATCCATACCTCCCAGAATTCCTAGTGGAGCAAAAATGTCCTATTAGTACAGGACATTTAGCTTTCCCATCAAAAGTCAATATTACACTTCAGTTTAGAGTCTTAGAAACTGACTGGGAATGTATGCCAAGCCAGAAATATCTCTAGAAGAAAATAAAACCCATCTGCAGACAGCTGTGATTGCCCATTGTAAGTACAGAGCAGGGTGTTGGTTAGTGAGAGGCCTATCATGGGGGAACTAATAGGTAATGTTTCCCCTTACAGAGAGTGTTATAAAGACGTGTGGAGACGTATACCTTATTAATACTCCACTGGGAATTCTGGGAAGAAAGGATACATGTGTGGTGTCCCGGTACCGTATTGTATACGTTACCTTTATAGAGGTCCCCATAGTCATAGTCCCTAGGACGTCGGGGTCCCTCTTCTGTAGTTATCCCCTTGTCACCCCTCAGTTAGTCTATGACTGTATGGAAGTTTTTTATCAATATAAGTATATATATATATGTATATATTTAATTGCCTACCTGTTCAGCGTAGCAGAACCTGCGGGTCACGTGGATAGGTTGGAACTCTATGGTTTTGCTTTAGGACCTTTGGAGGTCACTGTGACGTGTTCACCCACAATGCACTGTAACTGTGAGTGACAGTCGTTACGGACCAATCCAAAACGGCCAGCCCCTGCCCATATAAGGGACCTGCGCCATCTTGATCCCTCTCTTGGGTTGCTGACTCTGGAAGAGGTAGGACCTCCGCAGCTTACAAGACGATTTACTAGGCCAAAGCCTTGCAGACTTGGCCTCCAACAAAGCGGATAGACTAAGCAATTCCCTGCTACTCATCGCAAGATCACTGGACCTAATAATTCCCCTAAATCCAGCGGATCTCTGCTATACAATCCCTAAGAAGCTAAATTGGGCTTATCCGATCCCAATCGACTGTCAATCGCTGCTCAGCTATATATATATAGAGACTCTGTTATCTGGACTGTTACTATTGCTGCATGTACAGAAATTCTTCAGTAAAAGTTCCTGCAAGTTTTCAGTTAACCGCGGTTGTGGACAATCCTTTATTTTCTGCATCACCTATTGCTCTTGGGAAGGGTGGCAATAGGCCTATCAAGAATACAGCATTTAACCTCACCCTGGCGTCACGAGTGACAAGGGTTAACAGTGCCCTTAACTATCCTGAACAGCAACACCCTAAATACCCTACACCCCACAAGGCTTTATCCCAATTCCGCCACCACACATGTTCTTATTAGAGATCCTAGTGGAGAATCAATGTCCTATACGTCTTTATGACACTCTCCTTTATAAGAAACATTACCCCTTTAGTCCTGCAAAACTGGTAGTAACATATGATGCCTCCAAAGAGTCCTCCAAAATCCCCTCCCCATATAAGGAGTCCCCAGTATTAGAAATGGCATGAAAGGTGGAAGCCTGGAACAGAAGTTTTAGGCTATGACTAAAGGTGAGTCCTAATTCTTTAGTATATTTTCCTAGCACAGTTCTTATTCCTATAAAGAGATGGGGCTTCATACATTAAAGACTATGGTAGAACTCAAGCTTCAGTGCCTAAGATACGGCAGAAAATGAAATCCTTATCTCCTCTACCGCAAGGCTTTTAAGACGCAATATAAAGTGCCTACAGCCTGATATCTATTTTAACCCATTCACGGTCAGAAATGTGGTTACTGTATTTGCTCAGGTGGCTTAATGTTTATAGACACCAGTTTAGACATGAATTTTGGAAATTATGTACGTGAGTATAGAGATAGATACTGTATTCTTCGCCGTATAAGACGCACTTTTTCTTCCCCAAAACTGGGGGGGGAAAGTCGGTGCGTCTTATACGGCGAATACACCCCTATCACGGCGGTCCCTGCGGCCATCAACGGCCGGGACCCGCGGCTAATACAGGACATCACCGATCGCGGTGATGCCCTGTATTAACCCTTCAGATGCGGCGATCAAAGGTGACCGCCGCGTCTGAAGCGAAAGTGACACGAACCCGGCTGCTCAGTTGGGCTGTTCGGGACCGCCGCGGTGAAATCACGGCGTCCCGAACATCTTACAGGACACCGGGAGGAACCTTACCTGCCTCCTCGGTGTCGGGATCCCCTGCATGGCCGGTGCTCTCCTTCGACGTCATCACATCGTCGCGCATGCCGTCCCGTCATCCAATAGGAGCGACATGATGACGGCAACAGAGAGCGTGAATCCCGGGGAAGAAGACGTCCAGAATGTCGGGGACACCCCGGGGACGCGGCGACATCGATGGAGCGACATCCAGGGCAGCGGTAACGAGCGGTGACGGGTCCGGAGCGCCGGGGACACGTGAGTATTACCTCCTATCCAGTGGTCTTCAACCTGCGGACCTCCAGATGTTGCAAAACTACAACTCCCAGCATGCCCGGACAGCCAACGGCTGTCCGGGCATGCTGGGAGTTGTAGTTTTGCAACATCTGGAGGTCCGCAGGTTGAAGATCACAGTTGGGTGCAGAATCTTTTTTTTCTAGATTTTGCACCTTTAAAATTGGGTGCGTCTTATATGCCGGTGCGTCCTATAGGGCGAAGAATACGGTAGATGATAGATATGAGATAGATAGATAGAAAATAAATGGTGAATATTTGTATACAACATAAACCAAGTGTATTAATTAATACATAAAATAATACAATGTCATAAAAAAAAATTCATAGCTTAAAAATGGGAATAAAAACAAATCAGATGACAGAGCCCATCTACTGCAAACACCAGAAACTGTACGGCTGCGTTCACATTACAGAATTTCTGAGCAGAGAAATTCTATTCGGACATTCTGTTGCAGCAGCCGCACATTGTCTTCAATAGGATTCTGCTGCACTGTGCACACTGCTGAATTTCCGCAGTAAAACCTAAGCTATTAACATAAAAAAACAGAGCTTCAAAAAAAAAATACTCCAATATACAGGTGAAACTCAAAAAAATTAGAATATCGTGCAAAAGTTCATTTCTTTCAGTAATGCAACTTAAAAGGTGAAACTAATATATGAGAGAGACTCGTTACATGCAAAGCAAGATAATTCAAGACGTGATTTGTCATAATTGTGATGATTATGGTCACAGCTCATGACAACCCCAAAGCCCCAATATAATACAAAGTGGTCCCTCAACATACGAGGGTAATCCGTTCCAAATGGACCATCGTTTGTTGAAACCATCGCATGTTGAGGGATCCGTGCAATGTAAAGTATAGGACAGTGGTCTACAACCTGCGGGCCTCCAGATGTTGCAAAACTATAACACCCAGCATGCCCGGACAGCCAACGGCTGTCCGGGCATGCTGGGGGTTGTAGTTTTGCAACATCTGGAGGTCCGCAGGTTGAAGACCACTGGTATTGGAGGTTATTCTCACGTGTCCCCGCCACTTCGGACCGTCACCGCTCGTCACCGCTGCCCTGGATGTCGCCTTCCATCGCTGTCGCCGCGTCCCCGGGGTGTCCTCGACACTCCAGCAAGACCTCTGCTTCCCCGGCATCCTCGCTCTCTGTCGCCGCCATCACGTCGTTACGCACGCCGCTCCTATTGGATGACGGGACGACGTGCGCAGCGACATGATGACGACGATGGAGAGCGCCGGCGATGCAGGGGATCCCGAAGAGGATGCGCCGGAGCCCCGAGGACAGGTAAGTGCCCTGGATGTCGCCTTCCATCGCTGTCGCCGCATCCCCGGGGTGTCCCCGATGCTCCGGCAAGGCCTCTGCTTCCCCGGCATCCTCGCTCTCCGTCTCCGCCATCACGTCGCTACGCACGCCGCTCCTATTGGATGACGGGACAGCGTGAACAGCAACGTGATGACGATGATGGAGAGCGCCGACGATGTAGGGGATCCCAAAGAGGATGCGCCGGAGCCCCGAGGACAGGTAAGTGATCGTCAGCGGACCACACGGGGCACCGTAAACGGCTTTCCGGTGGCAGCTGAAGCAGTCTGCGCTGCCGGATAGCCGTTTATGCGATGGCCCCGACATACAAAAGCATCGTATGTTGATGCTGCCTTCAACATGCCATGGCCTCTGAGAGACCATCGTATGGGGAAATGATCGTATGTCGGGGCCATCGTAGGTCGGGGGGGGGGTCACTGTATATGATTTAGGGAGCCATGTCATCTGCTGGTGTTGGTCCACTGTGCTTCATTAAAGGGGTACTCCGGTGGAAAACATTTTTTTTAAACAACTGGTACCAGAAAGTCAAACAGATTTGTAAATGACTTCTATTAAAAAATCTTTACCCTTCCAGTACATTTTAGCAGCTGTATGCTACAGAGGAAATTCTTTCCTTTTGAATATCTTTTTTGTCTAGTCCACAGTGCTCTCTGCTGACACCTGATGCCCGTATCAGGAACTGTCCAGAGCAGGAAAAAATCCCCATAGCAAACCTATGCTGCTCTGTACAGTTCCTGACACGGACAGAGGTGTCAGCAGAGAGCACTGTGGACAAGACAAAAAGGAATTTCAAAAAGAAAAGAATTTCCTCTGTAGCATACAGCTGCTAAAAAGTGATGGAGGGGTAAAAATTTAATTAAGAAGTCATTTACAAATCTGTTTAACTTTCTGGCACCAGTTGATTTAAAAAAAAAAAAATTGTTTTCCACCGGAGTACCCCTTTAAGTCCAGGGTCAATGCATCTGTCTGAAAAATATCTTTGTTAGACCTGCAAGAGGTCAAAGTCACTCCCAGCTTATTAGATCAATAGTAGATATGACTCTAAATAATTATAAGTACAGTGGGGAGGTGCCTAAAAATTAACGTTTATTCTTAGCATTAAAAGCCACCAATTATGCTCATGTGAAATAACCCAATACAAAAAAATAATAAAATGACCAGGATACTAGTACTTATTGGTGCTGAACTTGTTGCCATTCATTGTATCACCAATAGCTACCATGTTTGTATGGCTCCCAACGCGTTTCTACCACAATAACATGGCGTCCTCAGGGAAGACCATATACATGTATTAACAGACCACTAGGCCAAACAAACAGGCCATCCAGGACATAGAATTATGAACCTAAGTTTCCTGTTTTCCTCATAGCATTAAGAACTCAATGCTAAGAATAAATGTTAAGTTCTAGGCACCTCCCCACTATACTTATAATTTCTTAGAGTTCTACCTACTATTGATCCACGCATCCGTCTATAAGGAGATTTTGGAGCACTTCATGCTTCCTTCCGCAGACGAGTTGCATTACTGAAATAAATGAACTTTTGCATGATATTCTAATTTTTGGAATTTCACCTGTATGCCTACTATATAGGCGGACCATGTGACTGCATTAGGGCCTGTATTGAGAGGGGACCTGGCATTACACTACTTGCACTTTATACCGATTTTAGCTCCCATGGAATTTCATATGTGCTGTACATTTTGTATGCTGTTAAAAATAAACATCGGGGCAAAAATCCCATAAGAATTGCGAGACCAGCCATCAAACACAGGTACAGACACTATTTTGTGGACTACACTAACTTTACAGCCCCTGTAGTACAGGCAAATAAATATTCCTGGAATACCCCTTTAACCCCGGTAACGTGCACCCCATTTGTCCTTTATTGTCTGCATTCTCCCCCATCACCACCATTTGCCTTTTTCCTATTACAGCAGGACAGCACTTTATAATTCATGGAATGTTCTGCTACAATTTAATAACACAACTTGTTCAATATTATCTAAATGACTTTGTTCTGGGGGGGGGGGGGGAGGACATTCTCGACAGACTCAGGTTAATTGCAACCTTTGTAAATGACATTTTTATCTTAAGAGTTGTAATAAAAGGGGTCACAGTCTGAATGAATAATCCCTTAAAGGGGTTATCCAGGATTTTTTATATATATATATATATATATATATATATATAATATATATCAACTGGCTCCAGAAAGTTAAACAGATTTGTAAATTACTTCTATTAAAAAATCTTAATCCTTTCAGTACTTATGAGCTTCTGAAGTTGAGTTTTTTTTCTGTCTAAGTGCTCTATGATGACACCTGTCTCGGAAACCGCCCAGTTTAGAAGAAAACCCCCAAAGCAAACCTCTTCTAAACTGGGCATCCAGGCATGCTGGGAGTTGTAGTTTTGTAACAGCTGGAGGTGCGCTGTTTGGTAAACGCTGCCATTGTGCTTTGAATGCCAGCCATGACAGCAGCCATACAAGTGGCATTACAAAGCATCACTGCTTTGGTCGGTATACTTATAATGTAATCTCATATAGAAAATGTTTGCATTCTGTTTACATAAAATGTTAAAAAATTTGTTATTTTTTTTATAAAAATGTTTTGCCCATTGACAGCTCTTCACATATTGTTGATCTCCAACCCTGGATCCGTAACTGTGTATTTTATCAAATTATTGGAAATCACTGTAGATAGAAAGTATGTAAATTATCCCATAATCCCAAATTTAGGTCCTGTCCCTGATGAACCTACCATAATCTGGGGGAGAAACATGCCGGATAAGGGAGTTTTGGGTCATTGGATTATATTTTGTGCTCACCACATAGGGTCTGTATATCACAGGGTATTTTTTGATTCCCTTTATTATCACATAATGTATTATCTAATGATAAAGAGCATTCTGTATATGATGTAAATTATCATATAAAGGTTATGTACCATGCCTGATGAACCTACCATAATGTGGGGGAGAAACGCGCCAGATAAGGGAGTTTTTGGATTATATTTTGTGCTCACCACATGGAGTCTGTACATCGAAGGGTCTTTTTTGATGCCCTTTATTATCTCGAATGTATTAGTGATGAGCAGCAGGGGCCATATTCGAATTTGCGATATTTTGCTAATATATCGACGATTATTCGTCCTATGTTCGCGAAATTCGCATATTCGCTATGTTTTTTTTTTCATGCGAAAATTTGCATGAAATTCGCAGAGTGCGCATGCGTGAATATATCTTTCACCTAAAAGAAGGGAGGGATCAGTGTCCTCCGAATGGAAGTGCCGATATCGGCATAATACTTACATATTTGCATAATCGTGAATATTTGCATATTTGCATATTCACAAAAACGAATATTAATCATTATAAATATATATAACTATATTCTAAATATTCGCAAAATAGCGAAATGCTGATAGTCACGGTAAAAATTAGCAATTCAAATATTCGCGCTCAACACTAAGAATAATGGGCATTATGTAAGTTATATAAATTAGGTCTGGTCCTTGATGAACCAACCATAATCTGGGGGAGAAACGCACCGGATAAAGGAGTTTTTGCTTTTTGTCTATATAATTTTAAGTGAGTACTGTATTTTTCGCCGTATAAGACGCACTTTTTCTTCCCCAAAACTGGAGGGGAAAAGTCGTGCGTCTTATACGGCGAATACACCCCTATCGCGGCGGTCCCTTTGGCCATCAACGGCCGGGACCCGCGGCTAATACAGGACATCACCGATCGCGGTGATGCCCTGTATTAACCCTTCAGACGCGGCGATCAAAGCTGACCGCCGCGTCTGAAGGGAAAGTGACACTAACCCGGCTGTTCAGTCGGGCTGTTCGGGACCGCCGCGATTTCACCGCCCGACTGAATAGCCGGGTTAGTGCTTACAGGACACCGGGAGGGACCTTACCTGCCTCCTCCGTGTCTTCTCCGTTCAGGGATCCCCTGTATGGCCGGCGCTCTCCTTCCTCGTCATCATGTTGTCGCGTACGTGCGTCGGCGTGCGTAACGACGTGATGGTGGCGACGGAGAGCGAGGATACCCGACCGGCAGCAGAGACGTTCCGGAGCGACGGGGACACAGCGACAGCGATGGAGCGACATCCAGGGCAGCGGTGACGGGTCCGGAGCGGCGGGGACACGTGAGTATTAGCTCCTATGCAGTGGTCTTCAATCTGCGGACCTCCAGATGTTGCAAAACTACAACTCCCAGCATGCCCGGACAGCCAACGGCTGTCCGGGCATGCTGGGAGTTGTAGTTTTGCAACATCTGGATGTCTGCAGGTTGAAGACCACTATTGGGTTAAAAATCTTTATTTTTTTAGATTTTGCACCTATAAATTGGTGCATCTTATACGCTGGTGCGTCCTATAGGGCGAAAAATACGGTATTTTCCCTCTATTTAGCAGGGTCTTTTCTGAAGTGCTGTAGGAAGTTGATTCACAACCTTTCGCCTATGTACCAGAATTCACTTACCTAATATTCCCCTAATCCTCCACACTTCAGATGAGGAAGGGCTAAACATTAGTACAGTAGGGAATATTATTAGAACACATGTCCCCCTATTATATTTACCTATCCCCTTTATATTATGTTTCCATATCATTATAGTGACACTTCATTCTAAGTATTTGTAGGATACACTGTACTGATATGGTGCCAATGCTATTTTATGTGGTCAGTGTATGTCTGTACTATCTTTTTAGGCATATAAGTAAAAGTTAAGTTTTATATATAATTTTTTACTTTAATGGGCACTGTCATTAAAACTAATGTTTTGCTATTGCTCTCCTAAAAAAATCTTTTTAACATACTTTGTTAAAAATTTTTTTTAGTTTTCTATGTTTTATTTGTGCTTAAAAAAGCTGCCACTAGGTGTCTCCCTACTTGTCCAGAGCACATTTCCTCCCATCTCTTGCACAGACTTTGGGCATCTGCTGGCCTGGCAGAAGTCCAAAATCAGGAAATGCAGTCTGGAGTGCTGAGGGGTGTGTGTGCAGCCTTAGCCAATCAGAGCTCATCCCACACTGAACTGCTATGGGCTGTTTGTAGCCAAGTGAGGGAGGAAGTTCTCCCCTGTATGGCTTCAGATGATGTCATACCTGCTGGGGAACACCCATTCCCAGTCTGTGAATCTGACTGAGATTGACCAGAAAATACAGAACAATATCAAGGTAGAAAACTAACAAATAATAAAAATAAAGGAAGGGGGTGGTTTATCATGATGGGGGCAGTGAACTGGGAGGATTATAAAATTTACCAAGATCATGACAGGTACTCTTTAATTGGTGGTTTATTCGTGTGTTGGATTATATTTTGTGCTCACCCCCTAGGGTCTGTGTATCACAGGGTCTTATTTTATCCCCTTTAATGCCTTCAAATCTCAGTGATTTTCATCCCATAAAGGAAGAAATAAGAATGCAGGATAGGGTTAACTTGACCTATCTCCTTCATTTATAAGATACACTCTAACCACAAACATGAAAAGTTAATTTCACAGCCGAGTGCTGCTGACTCGAAAGGTTTCAGCGGCGGAGCCGAGTGTTTACTTGATGCATTGACAGTGCAGCGCAAGGTATTCTGTCATCCATGCGCCTGTAGCGCAACCCTTCCCGTCAAACCTCGCCTGTATGGTAGGAGGAAGTTGTGAAAGCTCCAGGCCAATGATGTAGTGAAGCATAGCCAACCCAAGCATAGTACTGGCCAACAAATCAGATAAGAGATGTCAGAAAAGCCAACACCGGATTGGCAGGGATGGAGTATAAGGAGAGTATGCATACATAGCATTACCTACTGGATCAAAAACATAGATGCTTGCTGTTCTGGTAATTCACTATGAGGGGAATTTATTAAATCTGTACTTTCTTCTTGTTGACTTTAGAGCAAAAATGTTGCGGTGAAAGTGGCGGCTGTGCATCAAATTGATCAAATGGGGCACAGACTTTGATAAATGACCACATAACTGCTCTGGTGAAATGTCAGAGAGTAGTGCCGGCCATGCGACAATTGTATTAAATGTCATGAGGGCCATAAAGGGGTATTCCGCCCCTAGACATCTTATCCCCTATCCAAAGGATAGGGAACAAGATGTCTGATCACGGGGGTCCCGCCGATGGGACCCCCTAGATCTCTGTGTAGCACCTGGCATTAGTTTAGAACGCTGGATGTTGGTCGTGACGTTGGTCGTGATGTCATGGCCCCCTCCCATTGACTTGCATTGAGGGGGTGGGGTGTGACATCACGAGGGGGCATGGCCGTGATGTTACGACCCCTCTCGCTTGCTCCAAGTGTTTGGAACAAAATGTGTACCCTTTAATACAATAGAGTTATATAGGGCAGGGTTGAGATGCCCTGTGATAACTTCTCAATGTGGCCTGTGCCACTTTTGTGCGCCTTTTGTGAGACTTTTCACAAAAGGTCGCACATGATAAATTAGTGACCATTGCACAAAGTGACCTGAACTTCAGGAAATTTAAAAGTTCAAAATGAATTGTCACAGAAAAAGTCGCACTGGACCAGCCTGCAACTTTTTAGGCAACAGATTTAGACCAAAAAAAGGAGTCTAAACAGACCGATAAATTTACCTCTATGTATGTACCTAATAGATATAATAGAAAACAGAATGGTCCAACGCTTGTGTCGGTGAATTCACAAGGATTTATTGACAGATTAAATACAGGTACAGACCAGGTGACGCATTTCGGCAGACTCGCTAGATCCTGGGCTAGCACGGGGGCAATAATGACTCTGACTTGATTGATGACTGACAAAGCTATGACTGTAGCTTACTTGCAATTGACTGTGGCTGCAAACTTGACTTGAGGCCTCCAATGACTCTGGACACACACCTAGACTCGATGTGACTGCACCGGACCTCAGCAACAAGACATGTATGACACCCTGTGGTCTTCTAGGTTTCAGGTCTTTCACATTTATCTTGTGCAGGGTAGGGTTCACAGCAGCAGCATGAGTATAGTATGAAACTTGATGGACTATGTAGGACACGGGTGTCAAACACATGGCCCGCGGGCCGAATCCGGCCCGCCAGAGCTCGTCATGTGGCCCGCGTAGCCGCCGCCGGCCGCCAGCCTTCACCTTTTATTCTCGCTTTTTTTTTTTACGCTTTTTTTTTGACACAAGAAAGCCGCCTCTTCAGCGCATGCGCGGCAGCCTACAAGCCAGAGAACGTCTGCCCTCTAGCGATCCTCCTTCAGTCCTCCTGGTCCTCCGCCTCTATGGTTGTACGCACGGGACGTCAGTGACGTCCCGTGCGTACAACCATAGAGACGCAGGAGGACCAGGAGGACGACAGGATCATCGCAGGACACGCGCTGGCCGGGGCATGGTAAGTGACCGGCAGCACGTTATCTTCTTCAGCGTTCCTGTCACCGCTCGACCGGTCCTGGCACCTACTGCTATGGTCCATAGGCCATAGCAGTAGATTGTGACCCCGGGCCGGAGGAGCGGTGACTGGATCACAGTGGGGGCAGCACACAGACATACAGCCTCCAGCCATACACTGTATATGGCTGGAGGCTGTATGTCTGTGGGGAGGGAGGGAGGGGGGGGTTGCTGCCAACCTAATGTAGGGGGAACTATACTGCCAACCTAATGTGGGGGGAACTATACTGCCAACCTAATGTGGGGGGAACTATACTGCCAACCTAATGTGGGGGGAACTATACTGCCAACCTAATGTGGGGGAACATGCTGCCTACTAATGTGGGGGAACATGCTGCCTACTAATGTGGGGGAACATGCTGCCTACCTAATGTGGGGGGAACTATACTGCCTTCCTAATGTGGGGGGAACTATACTGCCAACCTAATGTGGGGGGAACTATACTGCCAACCTAATGTGGGGGGAACTATACCGCCAACCTAATGTGGGGGGAACTATACTGCCAACCTAATGTGGGGGGAACTATACTGCCAACCTAATGTGGGGGAACATGCTGCCTACTAATGTGGGGGAACATGCTGCCTACTAATGTGGGGGAACATGCTGCCTACCTAATGTGGGGGGAACTATACTGCCTACCTAATGTGGGGGGAACTATACTGCCTACCTAATGTGGGGGGAACTATACTGCCTACCTAATGTGGGGGAACATGCTGCCTACTAATGTGGGGGAACATGCTGCCTACCTAATGTGGGGGGAACTACAAGGTACTGTACATTGCGGTAGGAGGGGTAGTCTTATATGGCGAGTATATCCCAAACTCTACATTTTAATTGTAAAAGTTGGGGGTCGTCTTATACACCCAGTCGTCTTATACGCCGGTATTTACGGTATGTGGGGGGGGGGGGGGAGGGGTCCTACAGATACAACCGGCCCTTTGAGGGTGACCAAACTGCTGATGTGGCCCCCGATGAATTTGAGTTTGACACCCCTGATGTAGGATATGTCCGGCTGTGTAGAGCTAGTAGAATAAGGAAAGGTAGTAGTAATAGTTGTAGACAAGGCATGATAGACATGATAGACAAGGCAGAAGATATCCAGCTCTGTAGGCCTTGTAGTAGTAGTGGTAGTAGGATCAGTAGTAGCAGCAGCAATACAGTATGGAACAGGATGGACAAGACAGAAGATGCTCAGCCTTGTAAGACTAGTAGCAGCAGCACCAAATCAGTATGAAACATGATGGGCAAGGCAGGAGAAAAGCGGCTGTGTAGGGCTAGTAATAGAAGTAGCAGCAGTTTAGTATGAAACATAATGAACAAGGCTATGTGCGGCAGTCTAGGGCTAGTAGTAGAAGTGCCGTCATTTTGAATAATTCAACCAAAACCCCATATCGCTCATCTATACTCAGTATAAACTATAATTATAAACAATATGCCAAAGAATTGGAACTGGATTTTGGCATCCGGCTAGCAAAGCCTGAAATTAAGTAACATCTCAGAGGAGGAGCACAGCCGGGCAGAAACTAATTTCAGATTTCTTGGAGGAGGAGTAGACCTTGCAATAGTAGTTTGGCAGCAAGATGGGCTGATAAATAATTGGGACTACGACTGATTTCTACAGTCTGATCAGTCTAAGGAAGTTTCTGTTTGTCATCCTTATCCCCTAAAAGGAGGAAGGAACTTTATGTGCAAGATTCCCATGTCGTGGTCCACATGAAAGCCCCCAGTAGGCAGTCAGGCTGCATATGATGTGATGACTAAGATCCCCAAGACCGAAACATGTCAGATTTTACTTGGATTGAATAAAGGATATATTTTATGAGACTTGCCAAAGCTGGAATTTTTTTTTCTTTCTTTTGTGGATGGTGGGTAGCTGTGGTCAAGCTGATCTGGGTCAGTAACAGATGGGTAGAGTTGATACAATATTTGATTATCAGGACGTAAGGTAAGGTCTATGATAAAGGTCAATACATAGATAAATGAGATCAGGTAAAGTTTAGAAATAGACTCCTATGGACCTAGAATTTCATATGGAGGAAAAATATCGGGCATGTTACTATGGTTATGGAAATATTCACCGGAATTATTGCACTGAGATTATGTAGAACCATATAGAGCAGTGGCCTCCAAGCTGTGAACCTCCATAATTCTATGGGGGAGTCTATGGGGCAGAGAAAAAGTTGACCAGTTGCCCATAGCAACCAATCAGATTCCTTCTTTCATTTTAAAAAAGGTCCTCTCAAAAATGAAAGAAGCTATGTGATTGGTTGCTATGGGCAACTGGTCATCTTTTTTCTTTACACAGGTTAGACTGATCTACTGGAAAATGTTCATGGTATATACCAGTGGTCTCCAAACTGTGGACCACCATCTGTTGCAAAACAACAACTGCCAGCACGCCCGGACAGCCAACGGCTGTCCGGGCATGCTGGGAGTTGTTGTTTTGCAACAGCTGGAGGGCCACAGTTTGGAGACCTAAGACGTATGCAACCGCACAGCAAACCGTGCCCATAGACTTTCCATTCAAAACCGTATCCACCATATTGTATACAGTTGTCTCCGTTTCACACCACACGGTTTTTTACTTTTTTTTTCCGGACAGAAAACCGTGGCCTACCACGGTTTTTGGTCCGGGTGAAAAACCGTATTGACCCGTATACGTTTTTTTTTTTTAACATGGGAGTCAATGGGAACCGTACAGACCTGTATGTGCGTATGGTTCTATCCAGTTTTTACCATACGGTTTTTGACTTTGCACAGTTTTTTTTCTTGAAATTTCAATCAAACAAGTGAAACTTTATTCATAATGGAGTGAAAAGTTCAAAACGTATACGCTTTTTTTTCTTAAAAAACAGATGCAACCGGACATCATTTTTCAAACCGTATACAGATAAAACTTTGTACACACGTTTTGATACAGTTTAGTCAGGTTTTGAGGAATCCGTTTTTTTTTAATCAAAAACCTGATAAAAAAAAACTGTATTGCAAAAAACGTGGTGTGAACCCACCCATATAGAGGCACCATTGGGGGAGATTTGTCAAAACCCGTCCAAAGGAAAAGTTGCTGAGTTGCCCATAGCAACCAATCAGATTGCTTCTTTCATTTTTCAGAGGACTTTTCAAAAATGAAAGAAGCAATCTGATTGGTTGCTATGGGCAACACAGCAACTTTACCTCTAGACAAGTTTTGATAAATCTCCCCCCATATGTAGATGCATGGGGTAGGGGAATTTTGTTGGACACCATTAGAGATGAGCGAACTTACAGTAAATTTGATTTGTCACGAACTTCTCGGCTCGGCAGTTGATGTATTATCCTGCGTAAATTAGTTCAGCCTTCAGGTGCTCCGGTGGACTGGAAAAGGTGGATACATTCCTAGGAAAGAGTCTCCTAGGACTGTATCCACCTTTTCCAGCCCACCGGAGCACCGGAAAGCTGAACTAATTTATGCAGGAAAAGTCATCAAATGCCGAGCCGAGAAGTTCGTGACAAATCGAATTTACTGTAAATTCGCTCATCTCTAGACACCATAAATGGACTCTAAGACTTGTGGATAGTTACCGTAAGGCTTGTGCCTTCAGACCTTTTGTCTTCTTTTATTGTTTTATGTTTAATATAAAATCTAAACTAATAAAAAATCATAACATACAAACTTCATACTGGCAGCAAATGATGTTAGTTTTAGGGTGCCCATATAGGTGCCTAAAGTGTATGTAGAAACATTCTCCAGTTCATTTAGTGACATTTTAATCCGTACCATTGCATACCCTCTAAGTGGGTCAGTTTTGAACTATTGATACCAGTAGACGTCACGGTTGGTATTTGCTCTGACTCAGCAGTTTTTCAGCAGAATCACTGAGCAAATTGAGGACAATTCAGTTTATCTGCAGCCGAGGAAAAAGGGCATAGAAATCCAGTGACGACCCCCACCTAGCCTGTCGGGCTTTCCACTCATCTCATTACCCCTACTGTTACGAAATGGTTTCGTTCCCTGATCTCATTGTGACAAGCTGGGACACAACACAAGCAGCAGCTGCTTCTCTGACCGTAGCCTGCAAACACACAACATATGTCAGCAGCTGGATCCTAATCACAAGGGACAATATTAGCAAGTGGGGCTTTTCTCTTAAAGGCATAAATCTACCTGTAATACGGTTCTCCAGGAGTCCGAAAAAAAGAAAAAGTCAATGATGCGGTCATTTCTGATACGGCTATACTAAAAGAAAATCTATAATAATAATATTTATAAATAATAATAATAAGTATTATTATTTATTACTTAAAAAAAAAATATATATATATATATATATATATATATATATATATATATATATAATTATTATTATTGTTGTGGTAGAGGGTGTAATGCAGGGCATATGTAATTACCCTAGGGGCAGATGGCATTAACCCCTTGTATTCGTGACGCCAGGGCATGGTTTATCCTCAATACCACCCAAAGGTATACCGCTGGATTCTGGGCTAGGCATGGGGGCAATAATGACTCAGACGCCAAGTTACGGACAATGGTAGCTTTACTGAGTGACAGATGGAACAGTCTATACAGTTCAGCCAGGGCCACGGAGGTGACCAGTGACTTCAGAGATCTTAAGGACTTGCTGGGACTTGCAGTAGATTTGGACAATTTTAGTGCAGGCCACTCTGATTTGACAATAGATTACTGTGACTGAATTGACTTGAGACTGACTACTTAGCTGTGACTGTAGATTACTTGTAGACTTGAAGGCTTGTGGCTGCAGGACGGACTTGACGCTCCTATGGACTCCAGACACACTCTAGGACTTGACTGCACTGGACCTCAGCAAAGACTTAACTGGAAATCAGGAGCATAAGGGATAGAGCTAGCTCCACCCAGGGCTTATATGGGGGAGATTAGGAGGGGTCCCATAGGTCACCCTTAGGTCACATGGTCACTGATACCTCACGGGGTTACACTCACATGATAATGTGGTGTCCCGGTACCGCATCTTATACGGTACCTATGTATGTGTGGGTCCCCATAACCAGAGTCCCTAGGACGTAGGGATCCCTGTTGTGTAGTCTTCCCCTTGTCACCTCTATTCCAACTAATAGCCTAGTAATTTATGTAAGGGTAATGTAAATATAGTACTATATATAAATAAATGGTTAATTACCGGTTTCATAGCATTGCAGGACCTGCGGGTCACGTGACTAGGTAAACTCTATGGTATTCTGCTTAAGGACCTTTGGAGGCCCTGTGACGTATGCAATCCCATTATTCTGTGTAATGGTGAGTGACAGATGTTCGGACCAATAGGATTCACCCCGCCCCCTGCCCATATAAGGGAGCGGCGGCCATCTTTTCTCTCTCTTGTTCCTTGGCTGTCAAACAGTAAGGATCCCTCTCTTGTTCCTGGGCTGTCAAACGAGAAGGATCTGCGCAGCAACTATCGCAGTGACTTAGGCCTGAGCCTTGCGGCAACGGCTGAGTCATTCAGAATAGAGAGTGTATCAATCCCCAGACACCCTGCAGCATCACCGGACCTAATATAACCCCTAAATCCGGACGGATCTGCAAATATCTACCCTAAATTCAGAGACTTTCTAAATAACTCAAGGTCCGCAACAACTGTCAGTCACTGAGCAATATAAGGACTGTTTGTATGAGACTGTTACTGTGCCTTGGATGTATCGCAAGTACTTAAGTAAAGTTGTTCAAGTTCAATCTCCTTGTGGACCTTCAGTCATTTCATGCACCTATCGTTACTGGGAAGGGCGGCGATAGGCCGGAGCATTACCTCAGCATACCAGCCCTCAGCCTGGCGTCACGAACTATAGGGTTAACATTAACCCCTCATATACCGATACCATACCACCACTACCATACACCCCCCAAGGGCTACCACAATAACTCACATGACAACTGGTGATCACATGTTGACATTTCTTAAAGCAATAACACTCTTATATACATTTTACAGTATAACAAATGGCAGAAAATATATATACATAAGGGGACAGATGTCGGGGGCCCAGGGGACACTGCAGGGAGGCTGCCTGACAGGGCAGAAAGGGTACAGGGGTATAACGCCTGTACTGGGTCACCACATTATTATTTTTTTTATTTTTTGCTTATATAGTGCAGCATAGGCTATTAGAGAAAAATGTAAAGGGTTCTTGTCTATGCCTTCTGCTTACCTATTTTAGCTGATGTGGCAAGCATGTTCGATGCACACAGGATCTCTTAACTGACTTAATAATGCATCCTTTTGTTTCCCATAAATCCCCTGGCTTTGGGTGTGGCATTTGATCACTGCACCTGGACATCTCATCTGGCTGCTAGTACTGGTGAACCCATTAGACTCACAAGTCAGTTGAGGTCAATTCACCCTACATGCAGTTTTTATGTGCTTTCTTTCTCAAAGTGTTTTGAGTATACCCTTTGGTGCCACCTATTAGAGGTAGCATCCCTGAAAATCAATGCTTGGCCCATTTTAGGAGCCTTGGAACATGACTGGAGATTATTAGCCAGGTCAGAATTTAGTTATCCATCTGTAGACAGCTAATTTGGGTGAAGGTTTTCATGATGCCATGTTGTGGTTAGTCTTAGTTATGGTCCCGCAAAGCTTTTCTTTGTAGTGGGTGAAAGGTACGTTCGGTGCCATTGTAGCTGTTGCAAAACTACAATTCCCAGCATGCCCGGACAGCCAACGGCTGTCCGGGCATGCTGGGAGTTGTAGTTTTGCAACAGCTGGAGGTCCACAGTTTGAAGACTACTGATGTAGGTTAATGTGAATGTTCATGAGGAAAATCCACCTTTGTCGGTCAATGACCACTTTTCAGGCTAATAACTTGCCATCCTACCATTCTATTGACACACACACAACAGTATCAGGGCTCCACGGTAAGGATCCTTAATAATCTCAACAATGTTCTCAATAATCAGATGGAGAAGTAATTTGTAGCACCTGTCCTTACAGATAACAGCTTTCCCCTGCACAGGCGATGCTTACCTAACATGCGGTATATGGCAGGCATCCATTATTCCTACATTCTGATGTGCTGTGGAAATAAATCCTTGCTGGTAAACAGATCTAAGAACATGTGACAATACTATTATACTAATGTTAACATTGCGTAAGTTACAGAACGTGCAACCAAACATTCATAGATATTAGCTGTAACATCCTGCAAATCCCTATTGTTCTGTAGAAAGGTGAACCCCGCTGTAGGATTAGTTCTTTTTAAAGTGGTATTCTGCTGGAAAAATTTTTTTTTTATCAACTGATGCCTGAAAGTTAAACAGATTTGTAAATTAATTCTATTTAAAAATCTTAATCCTTCCAGTACTTATAAGCTGCTGTATACTACAGAGGAAGTTCTTTTCTTTTTTCTTTCCAGTCTGACCGCAGTGCTCTCTGCTGACACCTCTGTCCATGTCAGGAACTGTCCAGAGCAGGATAGGTTTGCTATGGGGATTCGCTCCTACTCAGGTGCAGTTCCTAAAATGGACAGAGGGGTCAGCAGAGGGTACTGTGGTCAGACAGAAAGGAAATTCAAAAAGATAAGAACTTCCCCTGTAGTGTACAGCAGCTGATAAGTACTAGAAGGATTACGATTTTTATTTGTTTAACTTTCAGGCATCAGTTGATTTATAAAATAGATGTTTTCCAGCGGAGTACCTCTTTAAAGGGGTTCTCCGGCGCTAAACATCTTATCCCCCATCAAAAGTATAGGGGATAAGATGTTAAATCGCAGGGATCCCGCCGCTGGGGACCCCCGCGATCTCTCTTGCAGCACCCCTTTTTTTCAGCTGCACAGAGCGAGGATCGCTCTGTGGCTGATGACGGGCGTTGCAGGGGTCGGCGTATCGTGACGCCACGGCTTCACCCCCTTATGACGTCACGTCCCACCCCCTCAATGCAATTCTATGGGAGGGGGTGTGGCGGCCATCATGTCTCTTCCCATAGAGTTGCATTGAGGTGCATAGGCACCTATAAATACAGATACAGTGCACACCCATACATACAATACACACAAATACACTTATACACACAGTACACACACATATACATTACAGTACATTTGCCACAGAAGTGTACACCCGTGTATTAGGTCGTTGTGTAGGCTATTTTTATTTTTTATTTTTGCTACGGGGCAGATGTTTTTTGCGCCCCCCTTAGACATCAGGGACCCGATGCGACTGCTACCTTTGCACCTCCTATAGCTCAGCCCCTGAGTACGTATACAGTGGTCCTCAAGTTACAATATTAATTGGTTCCATGACTAGGGGATATTATAGCTGCTAGGACCCCCACCAGATCATCTATCATTTAACACCTTTAACTTAATTTTAGCTTATTCCCTCCCATAAATGACATAAGACATGTGTTGGTTAAACAAAGGCCACAGCAGCCCATTTATTAAATAACATAAATAATCAATTACAACATTGTAAACCGATGTATGAACGTCATACATAACAATATAACCTGTCCTAACATTAGGATGTCTATTAGCACAGGAGAAGAACCTGAGGGGCACCGTTACCAGACCACAGGTGATGGGATCTTCACTTGCTCCTAGCCGTAGCTCACCTGCACAGGAGCACCATTTTGTGAAGCCCACCAACCTGAATTCCACCTTCTGGCTGGGAACCGCTCCCAGCCCACCTCCACACCATCCAACATACCATGCCCATCCACTGGTGCCTCCCCAGATTCCTCTCCTGACCCCGCCACAACGGGGACAAGTGACCCCTTACTTGTCCCCGTTCCTCCACAGCCTCAATGCCCTCTCCACCGTCTCCTTCAACTCAAGAAGCCACAAATCCATACCCATCCCATTAAGATGAATACCATCCGAGGCCACAAAATCCGCACCCCCTTCCTCCAAATCCCGGTGTCGCGCCACCAAACCACCATTCCTGGCCACGAACTTACTCACCGCCTTATTCACCTTAATCCTCGCCTTGTTGATCGCTACCACCGACCGAGCCTGCCTCCATTTCTGCCTGTCAACCATCTCGGACCACACCAGGACCAAATCCGGGAAAGAGGACCACAAACGCAACAGGTCCAGTTTAATGTCCCTGATCAAATCCCGAGACCTGCGCACGCCCAAATCATTCCCACCTAAATGGACCACTAAGATATCTGGGGACCGGTCCAGCTGAACAAAGAACTGGACCCTGGACAACAGTTCTGACCACCTCATGCCCCCCTTTCCCAACCAGCGAACCTGGGCCACCGAACCGTCCAATCCCAACTGTCTGCCCGCCGGCCGAACCCCTGCCCTTACTGCCCCTCGCGTCACATACGAATGGCCGACAATCCAGACAAGCCAAGCCGCTCCACCTGAAACGACAAAAGAAAAGAATACAGTACAACCCACAGGCGCAAACACACGCACATCACAACAAATGAGGACGAACGTACAGCCTATACCTCTCAGATTCCCACCTCCCAATCTGCTTAACCATTTCCGGTCCCAGGCCCCACCGAGACGCCTCGGTCGCCGCACCTATCCGGAAGGAATGAGAACTGTAGTCCTCTGCCACTAATCCCGCCGCGCGCAAACACTTACGGAAAACCCCCACAAACTGAAAACGAGACAGAAAACCCCCGTCAGCATGGACCAGCAACGGACCCACAATCCCCACCCGCAAAGCCAAAAACGCGGAGTAACAAGCCACCGGGCACATCTACGAACTCCCCAGGCGCGCCAAACGCACCACCGCCCCCCGACCCAGCTGATCCGTCTTTGACCGCCGAATGCGGCACTGCAAAACCCCCTCCACCAAAACCACATCCGAAAAAAGAAGCTCCCCGGCCCGACAACGACTAGGAGACACCAACTCCGATATACGAAAAGCCCCATAAAACGCCAACGCAAAAGCCAAACGGAACAAACATAGCTCAGATACCGAAAAACACACCCCAGCCAATAAAGAACCCAAGCGCAACAACAACGAAAATGTCACCGGTTTGCGCAAATCCCTAGAACTAGCCCCCTTACGAAACCCCCGCACCGCCTGCCGCACCAAAAAAGACTTCGTCCCATCCGGCACTCCACGGACCTTGAACCAAAAGGCCAGAGCCGCCATCCGGCGACCCAGACCCGACGGGGACACCCGCTCACAAAAAGCCCTGCCTACATAAAATAAAAGAGCCGCCTCCCATTCCGAAGGGGCGCCCGTAATGGAAAGCTGCCGAAGCAATAACTCCCAATCTGCCCACCACCGACTATAAGACTCCCACGTTGACCTGGTCACAGACCGTCCCACAAGGCCCATCGCCACAGCTAAACCAGCCTCCACAGCCACTCCGGACAAGGGATCCCCTGCTCCTCAGCCTCCGGTGCCAACTCCCGAAATCGGTCCCACTGCAAACGAGAGAGAGCATCAGCGACTGAGTTAACCACCCCCGGCACATGCAAAGTGACAACATGCGAATTAAGCTCCAAACCCCGCAGCACCAGGTGACGCAGCAGCGTAACAACCGGCGGAGAATTCGCCGTCTGATTATTGATAGCCTGTACCACCCCCATGTTATCGCAATGAAAGCAGACCCTCCTATTGCGAAACAAGTCCCCCCACACCTCCAGCGCCACCACAATCGGAAACAATTCAAGCAAAGCCAAGTTCCGCGTCAAACCCGCCACCCGCCAGACCTCCGGCCACTGACCCACACACCATTGACCCTGCAAATAGGCCCCAAAACCGCAACCGCCCGCCGCGTCGGTAAACAACTCCAAATCCCAATTAGAAACCGGGCAACCCATCACCACTGACCGACCGTTGTACCTGCCCAAAAAATCCTGCCAAACCCGCAAGTCCGCCCTCAAGTCTGCCGACAACCTGACATAGTGGGTAGGCCGCGAAACCCCCGCAGTAGCCGCCGCAAGCCGCCGGCAAAAAACCCTCCCCATAGGCATGATCCTGCAGGCGAAATTGAGACGACCCAGTAGTGACTGGACCTCCCGCAATTGCAATTTCTTAACCCTGCATGCCCTATCGACCTCCTCTTTCAGCTCACTCAGCTTCTCATCCGGCAACCGACACTCCATCGCCACGGTATCAATAATGATCCCCAGAAACTTAACCGCTGTAGACGGGCCCTCCGTCTTGTCCGGCGCCAACGGGACGCCAAACCATGTTGCGACCCGCTCCATCTCCTGCAACAGCACCGCACAGACCCGAGACCCAGCCGGGCCCAAAAAAAGAAAGTCATCCAAGTAGTGCAACACCGAGTCCAACTGGGACTCCCGCCGCACCACCCACTCTAAAAACGAACTAAACTTTTCAAAAAATGCACACGAGATAGAACAACCCATGGGCAAACAAAGGTCAACGAAAAAACTATCACCTAAGCAACAACCCAACAAGTAAAAACTGTCAGGATGAACAGGCAGCAGGCGAAAAGCTGCCTCTATGTCAGTTTTCGCCAATAAAGCCCCCTGCCCAAAACGCCGCACCCACACCAACGCAGCGTCGAAAGAAGTGTACGACACCGCACACAAAACCGGGTCAATGCCGTCATTCACCGATCCCCCTTCAGGGTGGGAGAGATGGTGAATGAGGCGAAACTTGCCAGGCTCTTTTTTGGGCACTAGGCCCAAAGGCGACACCCGCAATCCCTCAATAGGAGAGCCAGCAAAGGGACCAGCCATCCTCCCCAGCTCCACCTCGCGCAAAAGCTTTTCTTCCACCAGCTCCGAACGGGCCCGTGCCGAAACCAAATTCCGCACCTGCCCCCCCGAACCCGCCGACCCGGAAAAGGGGATCCGAAAACCCTCCGCAAAACCCAAGCGCAACAGCTCCGCCGCCTCCCTATTTGGGTAAAGCGCGAGGAAAGGCAACATCCTTTCCACCCGCACCGGCGTCACCCCTCTTCTGGTCAGCCTCTCCCGGCTTACCCTTCCCCCGCCGGAAACAGCGTGACAAACCGTGTCCCCCACCCCCGCAACCGGAACATTCGTGCTTGAACCGGCAATCCGCCCCGAACTTGCAGCTCCCTTCGTTGAACTGCCAACAAACCCCACGCCCGGCCCCCCCTGACCGCCCTGACCCCAAACCCGAACCCCCGACACCGTCCCGAAAGGACTGCGGCCCGGTCCCGCTACGAGGAGCCGCCATCAGCCGCATCCACAAACCGATATCCTTATGCTCCCAACGCAGATCCGGACGCACTGCCATGCGTTGCCGGAACTGCTCGTCGTACCGAAGCCACGCCGAGCCCCCATAAATCCGATACGCCTCCCCCACCGCATCCATGTAGCAGAAGAGACCGGAGCAGGACTCCGGCGCCCTCTCACCCACCACGCTAGCCAAAATGGCGAAGGCCTGAAGCCAATTGGAGAACGTCCACGGTATCAGCCGATACCGCCGACGCTCCTCCTCCTCCACCTTTTCCAACCGCTTAGACTCGTCCGGCCGGACCCTGTCCAAGTTGAACTTATCCAGCGGCAGGAGCGAAAAAATGACGACATACTCCCGCTTCCAAATTTCCCAATGGGCCCTCAAAACAAACATAAATCTCCCCCCTAGCCGCATCCGCAAGTCAAACCCCTCCCCCAGAGCCCGACGCCGCCACTACCGGGGCCCCCACCGACGAACCCGACCCAGTCCCCCCAACCGGACCCGACACCCCAGCACCCCCCCCAGCCTGCTGCACCCCCCCAGCCCCCCAAACAGGTACCGGAGACACCTGGGAACCCCCCGCCCCCAGACCACTCCCCCGCAGTAAAGCATGCAAGCCATTAAAAAACAATTGTAAATCGCCCAGACTGGAGACAGTGGTAGACTCACCCGACCTCACCGGCTCGGAACCAGCGGCCGTAACTCCAGAAGAAGGGCGACTCCAGACATCACGGGTGACAGACACATCTTCCAAGGAAAGGACCGGGGGGACCCCGTCCGACGACTCCACAGCAGCAGAATTCGCCCCACCAGCGGCTTGGACGGGCAGTGGTGGCGACCGAACCCCGCTGACGCCAACACCCGCTACAACCCCGGAGGGGAGCAGGGGACAAGACAGCGGGTCCAGGGTCTCTGTAGATTCTCCAGCCAGCAGCAGCAGATCATCCTCACTGACCTCACTGAGAGCAGCCTCGATCTCATCTCCTCCCAGAAGCACCGCCCCCCTGCCGGCAGCAGCAGCAGGGGACACCGCAGAACCAGCCCTCCTGCTCCCCCTGGAAGAGAAAGCAGAGGGCGCAACATGAATCACGGCCCGGGTAGCAACTAGGCCTGTAGGAGACTGCCCCACCGACGGAGGGGCAGAGGAAACAGCAGCTCCGGATCTCCGCCGGGCCCGCCCTCCAGAGCGGGCCGCACCACGCGCCGGTCCCTCACCGAAGCCCTGGGGCGCGCCGACAGCACGCCCCGCACCGCTCCTCACAACAGGCCGACCGAGGGGTGCCTGACCGGACCGCCCCCCGCCCGACGCTCCGGACCCACGGCAGGAAGCGGCCGGAGAAGGACTCACCCGTCGGCGCCTGGGAATAGGGGAAGCTGCAGGTGACAGGCGCTCCGGCGGGCGAGAGCGCCGGCCGCTAGAACGGGGCCCGGACTCCCCCGCCGAAAGCACCGGAGAGGCGGTGAGGGATGGGAGCGCGTCCTCCAGCCACTGGGAGCCGCACCGGAGGACCTCATCCCGCACGCGCCGCAGAATCGCCTCCATGTCTGCCATGGCACAGGTAGGGACACTTCTTCAGCCACGCAGATTGTGGCCCCCGTACAAATGCCCTCTCCTATATACCCTCCTTAACTCCTCCCTACTCCCTCACTAAAAGCCCGCGCTTCCCTAGCTCCCTCCTCTAAACTCCTCACATTTAACCCCTACCTTCCCGCATAATACCCCTGTCATGGGGCCCCTCCGTTCCCATTCTGTCCCCTCCAGGGCTTTCTGTACGACCATTGTATGTTGAAACCATTGTATGTTGAGACCAGAACTCTATGGAAACCTGGTAATTGGTTCTGAAGCCCCAAAATGTCATCCAAAAATAGGAAAAAGTCAGGATTAAAGAAAAATAAGTAGATAATTGATACAGATGAAGCAAGTCCTTACATATAAAAGTAAGAAAGATCTGCTGGGAGCTGTAAATCACTGTCTATGTCAGTGTTTCCCAACCAGGGTGCCTCCAGCTGTTGCAAAACTACAACTCCCAGCATGCCCGGACAGCCATTGGCTGTCCAGGCATGCTGGGAGTTGTAGTTTTGCAACAGCTGAAGGCTCCCTGGTTGGGAAACAATGGTTTATGTAGAGGACAGAAGCTTCTTCAGGGTCCTATACAGTACACACAGTGTCCCAAATGGAGCCGCCCTTACTTGGTGTCCAAAAGGAGCAGCTAATCCTGGCACAGGTAAGGAGTAGTACAGAACTTGTAGTTCCTCCCTGTACTGTAGGGGGCGCTACCAGACACCAGTCAGTGCATATGCTTCAGTAATACAGGTGATTTATCAGTGAATGCCCATTCTGATTGGTCAGTTCCTCCAGTTGTGACACGTTTCACAGATCTGGACTGTCCGTACATTGTATGTTGAGTCTGGTTTCAAGTTACAATGGTCCAGAAAAGACCATTGTATGTTGAAACTATTGTATGTTGAGGCCATTGTAAGTTGAGGGATCACTGTACACATAAGGGGGAGATTTATGAAGAAAAGTTGCTGAGTTGCTCATAGCAACCAATCAGATCGGTACTTTCATTTTGAAAGAAGCAATCTGACTGGTTGCTATGGGCAACTGGTCAACTTTTCCTCTACACAGGTTTTGATAAATTTCCCCCACAGCACATACAGGGCACATTCTAATATACAGTAACCCCCCGACCTATGATGGCCCCGACATACGATCATTTAAACATACGATGGCCTCTCAGAGGCCATCGCATGTTGAAGGCAGCATCAACATATGATGCTTTTGTATGTCGGGGCCATCGCATAAACGGCTATCCGGCAGCGCAGACTGCTTCAGCTGCCACCGGATAGCCGTTCACGGTGCCCCGTGTGGTCCGCTGACGATCACTTACCTGTCCTCGGGGCTCCGGCGCGTCCTCTTCGGGATCCCCTGCATCGTCGGCACTCTCCATCGTCGTTATCACGTCGCCGCGCACGCTGTCCCGTCATCCAATAGGAGCGGCGTGCGTAGCGACGTGATGGCGGCGACGGAGAGCGCGGATGCCGGGGAAGCAGAGGCCTTGCCGGAGCATCGGGGACAGCGATGGAAGGCGACATCCCGGGCAGCGGTGACGAGCGGTGACGGTCCGGAGCGGCGGGGACAGGTGAGTACAACTTCCTCTACCAGTGGTCTTCAACCTGCGGACCTCCAGATGTTGCAAAACTACAACTCCCAGCATGCCCGGACAGCTTTGGCTGTCCGGGCATGCTGGGTGTTGTAGTTTTGCAACATCTGGAGGTCCGCAGGTTGTAGACCACTGTCCTATACTTTACATTGCACGGATCCCTCAACATACGATGGTTTCAACAAACGATGGTCCATTTGGAATGGATTACCATCGTATGTTGAGGGACCACTGTACATACAATTTATGCACACATATAAACATGTTACACACATACATATAAACATGTTACACACATACATATAAACATGTTACACACACACATATAAACATGTTACACACATACACACCTAAAACATCAAGCGATGGAATAAGTAGTGATGGCGGCTGAGCCTTTTTTCCGCATGTCTTCTCAGGATTAATGACTGTGTGTATTTGCGTCTGACATTTCCCTTCGATTTCACTAGAGATTCCTTAGACAAATAACGCCGCATGGCGCCGTTTTCAGCCAGGTGTTTTAAGGCAGTGACACTTGGGCTAATATGTTGTTTTTCCTGTTAATTTATCACATATATCAGTATTTTAGCAATCGTTTTCTCGTAGCTCTACGGCCTTCGGAATATCCGGGACGGCAAATGAATAGAGGTCAGCGTCGTGCGCAAGTGAATTACCTCTAAGTGACTGCTAAAGTAACGCGTATTATTTTAGCTCCTGCATAAAGTTCACATCAAGTAATGCCCACAGAGAAATTGTTCTCACACAGCAAGTGCCACGTAGCGACTTCTGCCAACAAAACAATTTGTAAGTGCGCTATTGTGCCAACACAGTAGTCGCCACATAACGCAGTCGTGCCACGGTAGAACAGATTGTTCCCATATTTTACGTATACCTACTAATGCATTGTTCCCGGGCCATAATAGTAACACATGGCAGTGTAAAGTAATGCCACAAAAGTCCTTCTCATGCATTGGTGTCAAATTGATGTCTACGCCAGTGTTTCCCAACCAGGGTGCCTCCAGCTGTTGCAAATTTACAACTTCCACCATATTCAGACAGCCTTTGGGGTGGGATTGTGAGGATGCCTCTGTAGTAAAGCTATAAAGGAAGCCTGCAGGTTATCACAATCCAGTCCCTGATGAAGAAAAGAGTATTTTTCAAAACCAGTAGGGCTGTTTTAGCTCCATTACAAACCAGCCCAACCAGTGAGCCTCAGCTGTTGCAAAACTACAATTCCCAGAATGTCCGGACAGCCAAAGGCCCCATGCCTAGATATAGATGTTCCAGAGACGAGCCAGTGTTTCCCAACCAGAGTGCTTTTACAAAACTACAACTTCCAGCATGCCCGAACAACCTTTGGCCTATGTAATAATGCCCATCTAATGCCGAAACGTAATGCTACTATAGTATATAACAGTAAGTGTAATTGTCTATACAGACTGTTGAGACCCAATTAGCTCCTAGCAGGCTATAACTACCCCTCCCCCATACTACAATAAATAATTAAATAATAACTGACACAACAACAATTCAACTATTTTATGGGTGGGGATCGGCCACAGCTTTATTTATAAAATTACTTATATACATAACAATTTAACTGTAACAAAGACACCAATTGGCTTCTTGCCAACCCGAGAGGTGCTGCCACGCCGTCCTGTGTGGAGGTCTACCCCGGGTTGACCCCGCTTTCACCGTCTTCTTACCGCCAAGCTGTGACTTGCAAGAAACAGAGATACAAAAAAGGGAGGTAGGGCAAAACTCCGGGTCCTGGGCAGATTGAGGGGGGAAGGGAGGTACCACAGCTATAAATACCCAGGGGAGGGCCCCTGAAAGCCCGGGAAACTATTAAACCCCTGATTGGTGCACTCCTTCCCCCCCCCCCCCCCCCACCCATGGGACATACCACTATAGTTACCAACAAGTTTTACAGGCGGGGGAGGGGGCTAAAAACCTTGCCTGTATATTTCTTAACCCCTTAACTGCTCACCAGTCAGGGGGCAAGCTAGTTATGCACAGCTTGCCCCTCCAGTCATGTGGTTCCATATAGACGTGCCAGAAAGCAAACACTTTCTTGTACCGTTTCTTTCTCACTCAATCGTTTCAGTTTTGGCCTTTGCACCGATGTCTACAGAGGTCGCACCTTCAGAGGTTCTCATGTCTTCTTCTACATAACATCAGCTTTAGGCCATGGAAGACATTAGGACCTACCTTGAGGGTAGGACATAGAAGACCCAGATGGTGAACCGCAGAGCCGAGGCTTCCGACAAATGAAAGCATCCCTGGGAAAGATTATAGAGAGGAAATCCTTCTACTAGCTGAACTAATACATGACACTGACACGGTCTACTGCAGTGGTCTCCAAACTGTGGACCTCCAGTACTTGCAAAACTACAACTCCCAGCATGCTCAGACAGCTGTTGGCTGTCCCGGCATGCTGGGGGTTGTAGTTTTGCAACAGCTGAAGGGGCCACAGTTTGGAGACCACTGATCTATTGCATACTCAAACTACGCACTAGTCAAACTATGTTCACATGGTGGAATTTCCGCAATTTGGTTCAGCAAAGCTTGCCAAACAGGATTGGCGCAGAATTTTGGCAGCTTTTCTGTGTTCTGCAACAGAATTTCCGAGCTAATTTTTTTTCCGCCAGATCTTGCTCAGAAATTCTGCTATGTGAACATGGCCTTCAAACTAATTGGTGCCAGAAAGTTAAACAGAAAATTTTAAATTACTTGGAATTTAAAAATCTTAACCCTTCCAGTACTAATCAACTGCTGTATGTCCCAGAGGAAGTTGTGTAGTTCTTGTCTGTCTGATCCCAGTGCTCTCTGCTGACATCTTTGACCATGTCAGTAACTGTACTGAGCAGGAGAGGTTTGCCATAGGGATTTGCTTGTACTCTGGACAGTTCCGTACATGGACAGAGGTGTCAGCAGAGAGCACTGTGGTCAGACTGAAAAGAACTCCAGAAAGAAATACAACTTCCTGTGGAGCATACAGCAGCTGATAAGTAATGGAAACATTAAGATTTTTAAATAGAAGTCATTTACTGTTTAACATTCTTGCACCAGTTGATTAGAATTTTTTTTTCCTTTGGAGTACCCCTTTAACAGTGATTCTTCCAGAGACACAGCTGATGATCTCATGGGCTCAAACAGAAGATGTAAAGGCTTTTTATATTCCAATTGTCAGAAAAAAATCATTTTAGTATGTTTGGTGCTAAAGCCAATATGGGTCTGTGGTAATGGGGGGGGGGGGGGGGGTGATGAGGGCAGATGTTGTTACCCTAGGGGCAGATGAAATTAACCCCTTGTATTCATGACGTCAGGGCATGGTTTATCCTTGATACCACCTGAAGGTATACCGGCGGATCCTGGGCTAGGCACGGGGGCAATAATGACTCAGATGCCAAGTTACAGATAACGGTAGATTTACTGAGGGTAGACAGATGGTAAAGTCTATACAGTCCAGCCAGGGCCACGGAGGGGACCAGTGACTCAGAAACCTTATGGGCTTGCTGGGACTTGTAGTAGGACTAGACATTTTAATGCAGGCCACACTGACTTGACAGTTGCTGACAGGGACTGACTTGACTGATGACTGACTGTAGCTTACTTGCAATTGACTGTGGCTGCAGACTGGACTTGAGGCCTCCAAGGACTCTGGAGACTCTCTAGGACTCAACTTTTCCTCAGCAAAGACTTTAAAGAAAAGAGAGAGAAGCTCCACCCAGGACTTATATGGGGGAGACTAGCAGGGAGCCCATAGGTCACCACTGGGATCACCTGGTCACTGGTACCTCCTGGGTAACAATCACATGACAAGTCACATGGTAAACAGTCTAAAAGTGACAATGTTTCTGAACACATTACATGGTATAATACATTAGAAACATATTTACATGGGGGAGGGGGGGGGCACAAATGCAAGGGGCCCAGGGGACACTGTAGGGAGGCTGCCTGATGGGCAGCAAGGGTACGGGGCAACACCTCCCATACTGGGCCACCACAGGTCATTTTGTAAAATTGTTTATCAAGGGTGTTTTCACATGTACAGTATTCAACGCATGTTTGATGCACAGGATTTGATGCTGCAGATTTTATACTGCAGAGTTCAATGTAAACAAAATGACTGAACACAGCTTCAAATCCTACGCATCAAATATGCGCTGGATCCTGAATGTGTGAATAGACCCTAAGGGTAGGTTCACATGTAGCGCATCCACAGTGTATTGGAGCAATCCGCCACTACGAGCAGACACAGAGGGAGCTGTGAGTTGTGCGCATGCATGTGCAGTGTACTCACAGACATCCCGGTCGCTCCCTCTGCTAGGCCGAGAGCGGCCACGATGTCTGTGATAGTGTTGCTCGCAAATATTCGCAATTCGAATATTATTCGCGAATATCGCATATTCGCGAATTCGCGAATTTCGCGAATATAGCGCTATATATTCGTAATTACGAATATTCGTTTTATTTTTTTATTTTTTTTTCACAGTACACATCACAGTGATCATCCCTCTCTGCTTCCAGCTTGTGTGGTGTAAAGAAGGCTCTAATATTACTGTGTGAGACTGGTGCGCGAAAATTCGCATATGCGAAAATTAGCACATGCAAAATTTCGCATATGCGAATTTGCGCGTATGCTAATTTTGTATATGCTAATATTCACATATGTTAATTTTCGCATACGCGAATGTTCGCATATGCGAAAATAAAACGAGAATATAACGAATATGCGAATATTCGCGAATATATGACGAATATTCGTCCATATATTCGCAAATATTCGCGAATTCGAATATGGCCTATGCCGCTCAACACTAGTCTGTGAGTACACTACGCATGAGCGCAGGCGGCTCGCAGCTCCCGCTGTGTCTCATAGCGGTGTATTGCTGCTACAAGCAGACAAATCAGGACACAGGGCCAAAAAAGGGGCAGTCAGTAGCGCATCCACAGCGTCAAATATACTGTGGATGCACTACGTGTGCCCCTACCTTAAAGAGGTTTTTCCCGCCAATCATGTCGATAAGGGATACATGTTTGACTGCTGAAGCCCCAAGAATCACTAGAATGGAAGTCTCAAGAACCCTGGGGGAGATTTATTAAAACCTGTGTAGAGGACGAGTGGTGCAGTTGCCCATAGCAACCAATCAGATCGCTTCTTTCATTTTTCGGAATCCTTTTTAAAAATAAAAGACGCAATCTGGTTGGTTGCTATGGGCATCTGCACCACTCGTCCTCTACACAGGTTTTGATAGATCTCTCAGTATTTTCTTTGTCACCAACATAACCTCATTGAGAAGCATAAATGAAGCGGTGGTGGAACACACGTGCTGCAGCCTCATCCGAATTCTATTGAAGTTACGGAAATCCTTTTGCAAAAAACTGCTAAATGTAGCAGCTTCCAAATGCATGCTGTGGCGTGTTACCGCTTACCTGTTAAAGCAGTGGCTGCCAAACTGTAGACCTCCAGCTGTTGCAAAACTACAACTGTCAGCATGCCCGGACAGCCAACGGCTGTCCGGGCATGCTGGGAGTTGTAGTTTTGCAACAGCTGGATGTCCACAGTTTGGAGACCACTGCATTAGAATATCTAGCTTAATCGTGAAGGCACAATTCATATACTTTGTTGTCAGATAGCGTTGCTATGTAAATGGCGCACAATGTTGCAATGCACCACATTAATATTGTAGCATGCCAGCCAATCATTTATCAGCTGCGTCTCATTATATAAATATATATATATATATATATATATATATATATATATATATATATATACATATATACAGTATATATATATATATATATATATATATATATATATATATATATATATATATATATCCTGGGATCAAATTTAAAGGAGTGTTCTAAGATTAAGCAGGAGAAATTGCATTAAATAACATGGTAAACAAAGACTATTTGGGACCACTGGAGGGCCACCATATTTGTTCAGGTGAGTACAGACTCACCTGACAAATATGGCAGCTGGCCAGGGTCCCCACTGGTCTTCGCTTGCCATGCTACTGTCTTATGCCATACATGAGGCAAGTGGTCAGATGGATATGCAGGTAACTCCCGTCTGTGACGGACCACCATCAGTATTGGAGAAGCAAAGGATTTATCTGGTTATTATATTATTATTATTATTTTTGGTTATTTTATGGCAGGTCCTTCATTGGTCATTATTTATTCTTCAATCTTGGCAAACCACATTGATGTGTAACAAAGCAGGGTAGGCCGAGAGGAGCTTTGTTCTTTTCTCGTTCCCCCTTTCGATTGCAGTGTCGCTAATGTTGACTGACTTAAAGGGGTACTCCGGTGGAAAACAAATTTTTTTTTTTTTAAGTAAACTGGTGCCAGAAAGTTAAACAGATTCGTAAATTACTTCTATTAAAAAATCTTAATCCTTCCAGTACTTATCAGCTGCTGTATACTACAGAGGAAGTTCTTTTCTTTTTAAATTTCTTTTCAGTATGACCACAGTGCTCTCTGCTGACACCTCTGTTCATGTCGGGAACTGTCCAGAGTAGGAGCAAATCCCCATAGAAAACTTCTCCTGCTCTTGACGGTTCCTGAGACAGACAGAGGTGTCAGCAGAGAGCACTGTGGTCAGACAGAAAAGAAATTCAAAATGAAAAGAACTTCCTCTGTAGTATACAGCAGCTTATAAGTACTGGAAGGATTACGATTTTAAAATAGAAGTCATTTACAAATCTGTTCAACTTTCTACCAACAGTTGATTTAAAAAAAAAAAAAAATTCCACCGGAGTACCCCTTTAACCTATTCCATGAATGTTTTGTGTCTTTGTCTGTGCGTTATTACTCATTCCTTATGTTTTCTTTTGATTTACAGGAAGAATCTTCGATGTTCTTCCAGTTTGGGCCCTCCATTGAACAACAGGCTTCTGTAATGCTGAACATCATGGAGGAATATGACTGGTACATTTTCTCCATCGTCACTACCTACTTCCCCGGATACCAAGACTTTGAGAATAAGGTGCGGAGCACCATCGAAAATAGCTTTGTGGGTTGGGAACTAGAAGAAGTCATACATCTGGATATGTCCTTAGATGACAATGACTCTAAGATTCAAAACCAACTTAAGAAGCTCCAAAGTCCTGTCATCCTGCTGTATTGCACAAAAGAAGAAGCCACTTATATATTTGAAGTGGCCCATTCGGTTGGATTGACGGGTTATGGCTACACATGGATTGTACCCAGCCTCGTGGCTGGTGACACCGACACTGTGCCCGCTGAGTTCCCTACTGGACTCATCTCTGTGTCCTACGACGAGTGGGACTATGACCTTCCTGCTCGAGTGAGAGACGGGATTGCTATAATCACCACCGCAGCTTCTACCATGTTGTCCGAGCACAAATCCATTCCACAGTCCAAGAGCAGCTGCTTCAACATTCAAGAAAGTAGACACGATGACGCCCATGTGTTGAACAGGTAAGATGGAGAATGCCATGTTTTGGAGAACATGATGTCAGCCATACATGGAGCATTGGTGGAATCCAAATAGCTTCGGAGTCATCCAGGAAACAATTCACCGTTCTAGTAATAGTCATTGTCGTAGGTGCTGGAATATACAAGTGCAACCCTGTCCAATGCATGGATCCACCATAAGTTGTATGGTGCTTCCACATACTGTATGTAAGCCATCTTGATATATCTACAAATATTATAGCAGGTCTGTCTGTTCAATATGGTGCCCTATGGAAGGACAATTCTTCTATAGGACAGTGGGTTCTTCAAAGAAAAAGACAGAGTGAAGTTTGTTGTGTGCATTTTACTCGCTGTAAGGCAATGTTTTCCAACCAGTGAGCCTCCAGCTGTTGCATAACTACAACTCCCAGTATGCCCGGACAGCCGAAGGCTGTCCGGGCATACTGGGATTGTAGTTTTGCAACAGTCAGAGGATCACATGTTAAGAAATATTGCTCTGTGACACTGATTTGTGATGTAGCAAAAACAGTCCAACTGGTTTTGAAAAATACTCTTTCCTTCATCAGGGAATGGACTATGATAGTTTGCAGGCTTCCTTTATAAGTTTACCAGAGTGGTATTCTCAGAATTGCCCCCGCTTTAGTTAACCAATATAGTCATAAGCCAGTTCATGTGTATCCACCAAAATTGTACTAAGACTAAAGGTTATGTGCAGGAGGTGGAAAGTGCAATAGGTAATGTGAAGGTAGGAGAAGGTTAAAACAACAACATATTAATATCAAGTACTTATGTATAAAAAAAAGAGGTGAATACTAAGATTCCAAAAGTGAAAAATAAAATTTTACAAATCCTGAATGATTGGGTCAGGTGGCTATCCGCTATCTGCTTGATGTCCTCCAAATGTGTTTTGAGGGTAAGTTCACATGTGCCGTATTTTGCTGCTGCGTATTTTCCTACCAATTGAAGTTAATGGTAGCAAAATTAACTGCATATTTTGCTACCTATTGACTTTAATGGGTAAGAAAATACACAGCAGCAAATACGCAGCAAAATACGTCACGTGGGACCCTACCCTTAGAGGATCCAAGACAGTGGATAGTACCTTCCCCATAGCAAGTTTCCACAATTCCCATAATTCTGACACCCATAGCAGGTTTAGGCTCGGACATTATTCTTGCTGAAAATGTACAACTCAAAGATCTATAAAGGAAAATCTAGAACACAATGTTTCCAAGAAATCTCATTACGCATTGTACCAAAGGGGTCATTTATGGTATCCATTGTGGATGCAGAAAATGTATGTGTGGGCCGTAGAAAAAGACCATTATTCGAGACTATAAGGGAACAATTTTTGTAATATTTAAAAAAGAGGGGCTGTGCAGGTCACCCGCAAAGCATACAAAAGCATAAAAGAGTCTTGAAATGGGCTGAATTTTTGGGATTGGATTGAAGAAAAGACATTAAATAAAGGAATAAAAAAAACATATCCAGGGCTGAGACCAAATGGATTTTTAACATAAATAATATCAATGTTCATGTTGGATTTAGTATTCACCTAATACAGTGTAATCTCTATATATCCATTCATCTTCTTATCTTTCTGTCTGTCTATATCGATCTATCTATATCATATCTACCTATCTATATCATATCTAGCTATCTAGCTATCCATTTTCTATCTATCTGTCTCATATCTATCTATTTCCTGTCTATCTATCTATCTCATATCTATCTATCTATTTTCTATCTATCTATCTCATATCTATCTATATCATATCTATCTATTCTTCTGTTGCTATCTATCTATCTATATATCTCATATCTATCTATCTATCTATCTATCTTATATCTATTGATCTCATATCTATCTATCTATCTTATATCTATCTATTTCCTGTCTAACTATCTATCTATCTATCCATTTTCTATCTATCTATCTCATATCTATCTATCTATCTATCTATCTATCTATCTATCGGTCAGGCCCAAGGCCTGATTATTAAAATCCTATATGTGTATTAATATTGTAACTGTGTAATGTCTTATCCAAGACATGGGTGAGAGGTCATTCAGACTGTGTTTTGTGTATTGCCTTTTATTGGGGGGTCTGGCTGTTTGTTTACATCTCCTTTGAAGTCAAAGGCTCTAATTGAAGTCATGCACTCTGGTCCCATCATAGAATCAAACAGATAAGGGGTCAGGAAGAGAGATGCCCTACCTGGTGGGATCAGAGGGGAGGGGGGAATGGAGTTTCCCTCCAAAGAAAGCAGATATGATATTAAAACAATGCTAGACTAAAAGTTGGTTGTTAAAGGCTGTGCAACAAGCTGACAAGACCATCCTAAGAACAGCTGGAACTCGCTCTCATCGACTGCTATATCATCATGCTGTAAGAACTTCATCTTTTGTTTTCTGAACTTGCCTTGCCAAACTCTTTCATATTTTTGTAACTGTATGTCATTTGTTTATTTTTATGCATAGCACTGTGATGCCTTTTATCAGATTAAATGTTTAATTAATCAGCTCTGGTCTTTGATCTCTAAATATATGAGCTCACCTTTCTGAAGGCAGCTCTGGTAAAACACATTTATCTAAGGGTTAATTTGGTGACTTGCTGGTACTAGTAGTGGATACCCAGTGGTCTGGCGGCTTTAACCCTTGCACCATCACACTCTCTCTAGCCATTTTGGCCGCAATTTTTCCCAAAAATTGTTCTTGTAATGTGACCTGTAGGTTACCTGTGGACCCCGGAGGAGGGAAAGTGACCCCACTGGGCTGCTACCCCCCAGCCCCAGGTTATACTGCTAGTGAGAAGAGAGGCAGGACAGGGGACATAACTTACCCTCACAGCTGCTGTGCTCCTGGGAGGCCTGTCAGCTCTCGGCCTCCGTCCACTTCCTGTGCTGGGGGCGGAGCCATGAATCAGATACCTTCATCCCGCTACTGCCTGTCTCCCTAATGATACCGGAGCAGGAGCAGTGCAGGGATTGTAAAAAAAAAAATAGCGCTTGTCTGAGTGGGGATCGGGACAACTGTCCTGGATCCTCACCAGCTGTACCTCTCTCTCAAGGGGGCCCTTGGCCAGTGCCTGAGAGCCCATGTGTAGTGTCGGGCCCCTGTGCAGCTGGACATCAGGTCGGTGCCCTTACAAACCAACACAGAGACCATCATCTGGTGTCGTGCACGTCCCGGAGTCAAGAATAGGGACTACCAGGCCCTGCTGGAAACTATGCAACTAGTAGATCTGTCACTCAGTGAAGCTACTGTTGTTCGTAACTTGACGTCGGAGTCATTATTGCCCCTGTGCCTAGCTCAGGATCAAGCGGAATACCTTTGGGTGGTATTGAGGATAAACCATGCCCTGGCATCACGAATACAAGGGGTTAATGCCATCTGCCCCTAGGGTAATTCCATCTGCCCTGCATCACACCCTCTACCACATCATGTCTATCTATCTATCTCATATCTATCTATTTTATATCTATCTATCTCATATCTATCTATCTATCTCATATTTATCTATCTCATATCTATCTATCTCATATCTATCTATCTATCTATCTATCTATCTATCTCATATCTATCTATCTCATATCTATCTATCTCATATCTATCTATCTCATATCTATCTATCTATCTCATATAGATGTGTTATAGCAGTAGGAGTTGCTCTTGGCATGTGTGTATGCCCATGATAATACAGTGTATTCATTTGATAATTTATGGGCACTTCTATAGCACTTATTGCTCAGGAGTAATGGGGTGTAAGAATATACAGTTCCCTCCATGTGATATATTGAGGCCATTTTGCCGGGACGAGTTATGTTTTCATCTATTCCTTTTATTAGCTTTCGTCTATTTTATAGGGTAATGGATGTAAAAATAGTTGTAATAAAATATCCTTTTAAGGATTAATGTTTTTTTAAGGCTATTTAGTTACATATCATTAAGAGATGATGACTTTACATTGGACTCATAAGTCATATAGTAGAATACAAATTCTGCTCCATTTTGGGCAAAATCCACAGCTCAGGTTTTATACATGCCGCTCTGTAAAAGAGGCCTACAAGCTGTCAGGGTCCATTCCCTGCTGAAAGAGAGTATTCACCGAAATGATTCTGACCTTTCCATCTCTCTTGGCCAAAAGGCCTCTGTTTTTGGAATTTCACAAGCTGCTTTTGAGCATTTATTGCACTTAGCCTTGCCTTGATCCTGTTCATGTCACAGTATATTACCTCCCTCAGACCTTACTCCAGAGGTGATAGACCTATTCCAATCGTGACTTATATCACTCAGAAATATCTATGCCTCTGAACACTTACTTCACCGAGGGGAGACGATTTTAGTCCTGCTCCCCTCGTGCCGGCAAGGCCTTATCTCCTACTTTCGTTCCACCAATTCCTTTCCTTAATGCTCACGGTCTCTTCAGCTGTGGATCTTCCTGGAAGTTCTTTTTGTACCATAGATCAGCAAGAACTCAATGTTTTCAAAAAGGTAGGTACATTTATTATAAAACATAACAATACATCTGACGCGTTTTGGAGTTGCCTCCTTCCTCAGGGACTAATATAAAAAAGACTATCCACCTATTTCTACTCTCAACGAATCTCCCTCCCAGATATGACATAATAAAATCACATCTACTATAAAATAAGATTTAAATAAAAATATATTCATAACCTAAAATTATACTCATTCTAACATTTCATTTAAACCTTTCGGCACCAGTGTATTAAATGTAAAAATATAAAAACTCTCTCTCTCTTGCATAATGTGGAGAACCTCCTTAAACAGTTCTCAATCTGTTCTATTGGAAAAACTGACAGGAGATCGGGGTCTGCATTATGGGCTACAGAAAAGTATCGGGACACACTAGGTTTTGGATATCTGTGCAATGTAATTTTTTTCTTAGGGATTGTGTAGTCCTCCCTACATACTGAATTCCACACGGACATTCCAAAACGTAAATGATATAATCTGAGCTACAATTTAATGCTGTTTTTATTTCAATTTCTTCACCAGTGGATTTACCTATAATTGACTTCACACCGTGTTGGATAATATTGCACGTTCCGCATTTCTTGTGTTAACATTTATGAATAACTTTTTCAATACTTTTTATATCACGTTTATTTTTGTTCTTATTCAAACAAGGATAAGACGGAGCAATTTTTTTGGCAAATTGTTTTTGCTCTCCTATATCCTTGTTTGAATTAGAATAAAAATAAACGTGATATAAAAAGCATAGAAAAAGATGTCCATGTATCCATAAATGTGGACACAAGAAATGCGGAACGTGCAATATTATCCAACACGGTGTGAAGTCAATTATAAGTAAATCCACTGGTGAAGAAATTGAAAAAAAAACAACTTTAAATTGTAGCTCAGATTATATCATTTACGTTTTGGAATGTCCGTGTGGAATTCAGTATGTAGGGAGGACTACACAATCCCTAAGAAAAAAATTACATTGCACAGATTTAATATCAGACACAGATATCCAAAACATAGTGTGTCCCGACGCTTTTCTGTAGCCCATAATGCAGACCCGGATCTCCTGTCAGTTTTTCCAATAGAACAGATTGAGAACAGTTTAAGGAGGTTCTCCACATTATGCAAGAGAGAGAGTTTTTATATTTTTACATTTGACACACTGGTGCCGAAAGGTTTAAATGAAATGTTAGAACGTGTATAATTTGAGGTTATGAATACATTTTTATTTAAATCTTATTTTATAGTAGATGTGATTTTATTATGTCATATCCGGGGAGGGAGATTCGTTGAGAGTAGAAATAGGTGGATAGTCTTATATGTATTAGTCCCTGAGGAAGGAGGCAACTCCAAAACGCGTCAGATGTATTGTTATGTTTTATAATAAATGTACCTACCTTTTGGAAACATTGAGTTCTTGCTGATCTATGGTACAAAAAGAAAAGAACTTCCAGCAAGATCCACAGCTGAAGAGACTGGGACCATTAAGGAAACCATTAATTTATTTATTAATGATATAGAGGATGGTATTAACAGCTCTGTTTCTATCTTTGCAGATGACACCAAGCTTTGTAGCACAGTACAGTCTATAGAGGATGTGCATAAGTTACAAGATGACTTGGATAGACTAAGTGTCTGGGCATCCACTTGGCAAATGAGGTTCAATGTGGATAAATGTAAAGTTATGCATCTGGGTAGTAATAACCTGCATGCATCGTATGTCTTAGGGGGGATTAAACTGGCAGAGTCACTGGTAGAGAAGGATCTGGGTGTACTTGTAGATCACAGACTACAGAATAGCATGCAATGTCAGGCTGCTGCTTCCAAAGCCGGCAGGATATTGTCATGTATCAAAAGAGGCATGGACTCAAGGGACAGGGACATAATACTCCCCCTTTATAAATCATTGGTACGGCCTTACCTGGAATATGCTGTTCAGTTTTGGGCACCTGTCCATAAAAGGGACACTGCGGAGTTGGAAAGGGTGCAGAGACGCGCGACTAAACTAATATGGGGAATCTTAGCTATGAGGAGCGATTAAAGGAGTTACAATTGTTTAGTCTTGAGAAGAGACGTTTAAGGGGGGATATGATAAACGTATATAAGTATATTAATGGCCCATACAAAAAATATGGAGAAAAACTGTTCCAGGTTAAACCCCCCCAAAGGACGAGGGGGCACTCCCTCCGTCTGGAGAAGAAAAAGTTTAGTCTCAAGGGGTGACACGCCTTCTTTACCATGAGAACTGTGAACTTATGGAACAGTCTACCTCAGGAACTGGTCACAGCAGGAACAATTAACAGCTTTAAAACAGGATTAGATACATTCCTGGAACAAAATAAGATTAATGCTTATGAAGAAATATAAAATCTCATCCCTTCCCCAATATCGCGCCACACCCCTACCCCTTAATTCCCTGGTTGAACTTGATGGACATATGTCTTTTTTCGACCGTACTAACTATGTACTATGTAACTATGAAACGAATTGGTGGAACGAAAGTAGGAGATAAGGCCTTGCCGGCACGAGGGGAGCAGGACTGAAATCGTCTCCCCTCGGTGAAGTAAGTGTTCAGAGGCAAAGATATTTCTGAGTCATATAAGTCACGATTGGAATAGGTGTGTCTGCTCCTCGTTTTTTCCTTTTTTCTCAGCATTTATCAAAATCGGGTTGAGAGAGGTCTCCCCACCAGAAGAGAGGGTAGCGGCAACCGTGGAGTTTAATACATGGGAAAACGCCTGTTGAATTTGTGAGTGGTCTTTTCGTGCCACTCACAAAGTGTAAGTGTATTACGTTTTTTTTTTTCTTATTTATTTTGATATCAATTTGAAAGTGAACCAGTAGCTGCTCCCAAGTTTTTTTTTGCATTTTTTTTTACAGAATGCAGAGGTGATAGCTAAGGGTAATGTGTCTCCTTGAATAGAACAAAAACCTGACCTAAGGAGTCTTATAAGCCATGCAGTGCTCCCATAGAAAAATGTATGCAAGTTAGTTCCGAATAAGGATGAAAAAAGCCAGCTCTCTAGTGCCACCTATTGGAGGAAGCTTCCTTATAAGTTAATACATGACTCATCCATAGGGTGCGTTCACACTGCGGAATGAACACTGAATCTCACGGAATTCAGCAAGTGGAGATTCAGCCTGGCAGCCGCCGTCGGTGGAAGGACCCTGCGGCACTGCGCCGTCACCATTGACTGCGATATAGTGCTCGTGGAATTCAGCACAAAGAATGAACATGAAAACAGCGCCACCTCTGTCCTCAGGTTGTGTGAGGTATTACGACCTGGCTCCATTCACTTCAATGGAACTGAGCTGTAATACCCCACACAACCTGAGGACAGGTGTTTTGCTAATGTTGGAAAAAAAAATCAGTTCTGTTTTTTCTTCTCGGATTACCCCTTTACACACAGCCTGCAACAATAGTGTCCTTACAGGGATTATCTCAAAAGGATAGAAGATAACTAGCTGATCGGTGAGAGTCCAACTGCTGAGACCCTGATCACAAGGACAGAGGTCAGTTGTCCCTTAAGTGTATGAACCAGCACTGCACATGCTCAGCCACTGCTCCATTCACTCTCCATAGCAGGGGCCCCCAACCCAGTCCTTAAGATCCACCAACAGTCTGGAATTTACTTTTTCCCATTTTATTCCAATGGACTAACTGAAAAAAATACCCGGAATGTTGGTGGACCTTGGTGGACCACTGGTCTTTGGGAATTATGGGCATAGCCACGTTTAAAGGGGCTCTCCACTGGCCAGTGTTCCGGCTGCGAACGCAGCCGGAAGACTGGCCGGTGGAGTACCACTTTAAGTGTTTTAATCTTGGGATATCCCCTTTCACAGAAACATGCATGAGGCATCAATGCAGTCTTTCATTGATCTACACTTCTATGCACTGATCAAATATATATTATACGTTTTCTCCTGTGTTAAAGCTTTTTTCCATTCAGCTGGCGTTGCGATACGTTGCTTTAGAGCGTTCGATATTTGATCTCATTAGAGGCAATAAACGTGTTCTCCTCTGTTAGATTCACTTTTATTTCAGAAAATGTCAAATCTGATAAAGAGGCCGGCTTTATAGTTGAATTATACGTGTTTGCAGACAAATGATGGACACACATCCAGGCAATGTCTCCAGTGGAGCTGATGTAATGAAATGCTTTTCCTGCAAGTGTGGGTGGTGTGAGAAGTCTGTGCGCAGCAGCTGAGCCATCCTGACCCCGAATCTTGCGATCCAACCCTATTTAGCAACATTTCAATGGTGTATCCCAGGGGAAACCCTCTTGTCTTTTTTGCTGTTTGTTTTCACAGTGTGTTTCTCCCAGTGGACTTCTCTTCCCATTGGCCTGATGGTTCACACTTTTACAGTAATTCCTCTTGTCCAGCTTCAGAAATGAGAAATTTACATTGTTGATGGAGCATGCTCAAAAGGGCTAATACTTAATCGTATCTATGAGTGTATCCTAAAATATTAATCAGATGGTCTAATGTGAAATAACACTCACATGTAATGTATCTGCAATAAGGGTGTCATCATAAAAAATGATTTTCATACCGTCTAATGAAGCTAACCAGTGTAGCTCCAATTGTTGCACATAAATGCAACATACAGCTCCTGTACATACACCTCCTGAACATACAGCTCATGTACATACACCTCCTGTACATACAGCTCATGTACATACACCTCCGGCACATACAGCTCATGTACATACAGCTCCTGCACATACAGCTCATGTACATACAGCTCCGGCACATACAGCTCCTGTACATACAGCTCCTGCACATACACCTCCTGTACATATACCTCCTGCACCTACAGCTCCTGTACATACACCTCCTACACATACACCTCCTGTACATATACCTCCTGTACATACACCTCCTGAACATACAGCTCATGTACATACACCTCCTGTACATACAGCTCATGTACATACACCTCCGGCACATACAGCTCATGTACATACAGCTCCGGCACATACAGCTCCTGTACATACAGCTCCGGCACATACAGCTCCTGTACATACAGCTCCTGCACATACACCTCCTGTACATATACCTCCTGCACATACAGCTCCTGAACATACACCTCCTGCACATACACCTCTTGTACATACACCTCCTGCACATACAGCTCCTGTACACACACCTCCTGCACATACAGCTCCTGTACACATACCTCCTGCACATACAGCTCCTGTACATACACCTCCTGAACATACAGCTCATGTACATACACCTCCTGTACATACAGCTCATGTACATACACCTCCGGCACATACAGCTCATGTACATACAGCTCCTGCACATACAGCTCATGTACATACAGCTCCGGCACATACAGCTCCTGTACATACAGCTCCTGCACATACACCTCCTGTACATATACCTCCTGCACCTACAGCTCCTGTACATACACTTCCTACACATACACCTCCTGTACATATACCTCCTGCACATACAGCTCCTGAACATACACCTCCTGCACATACACCTCTTGTACATACACCTCCTGCACATACAGCTCCTGTACACACACCTCCTGCACATACAGCTCCTGTACACACACCTCCTGCACATACAGCTCCTGTACATACACCTCCTGCACATACAGCTCCTGTACATACACCTCTTGCACATACACCTCCTGCACATACACCTCTTGTACATACACCTCCTGCACACACAGCTCCTGTACATACACCTCCTGCACATACAGCTACTGTACACACACCCCCTGCACATACAGCTCCTGCACATACAGCTCCTGCACATACACCTCCTGTACATATATCTCCTGTACATACATCTCCTGCACATACAGCTCCTGTACATACGCCTCTTGTACATATCCTCTGCATACACCTCCTGCACATACACCTCCTGAACATACAGCTCCTGCACATACAGCTCCTGCACATACACCTCCTGAACATACAGCTCCTGCACATACAGCTCCTGCACATACAGCTCCTGCACATACACCTCATGCACATACACCTCATGCACATACACCTCATGCACATACAGCTCCTGAACATACACCTCCTGCACATACACCTCCTGTACATACAGCTCCTGCACATACACCTCCTGCACATATACCTCTTGTGTATACACCTCCTGTACATACACCTCCTGCACATATACCTCTTGTGTATACACCTCCTGCACATATACCTCTTGTGTATACACCTCCTGCACATGCACCAGTATATCTGTACATCCTTATGCACTATCCTTATGCACTATCCTTTGTACTATGCAGAAAGTTAAAATATAAAATATTAATAAAATGTATTTGTACACCAATATGCACTATGCTTTTTGCTATGCATAAAGTGATATATAAAAAAATGTGTACAATAAATATGTACACCTATATGCACTATGTTTTGTAATATGCAGATCATTTCATAAAAATCATAAAAAATATAAAATATTTTTACTTTATATTTGTACACTCATGTGAATTATGCTTTGTGCTATGCAAACATTATAAAAAAAATATTTAAAAATATTTGTACAATATATTTGTATGCCTATATGCACTATGATTTGTGCTATGCTAAAATGATGTCAAAAATAGAAAAACTAAACATTTGTACAATACATTTTTATACCCATAAACAATATGTTTGTGCTATGCAAATGTGTGTGTGTGTATATATATATATATATATATATATATATATATATATATATATATTATATATAAAACATATTTGTACAGTATATTTCTATGTGAACATCACTTAAAAAAATAGAAATAAAAATTTGTACAATATATTTGTATACCCATGTATAGTATAACCAAATATTTTATATCTTTTATATATATATATATATATATATATATATAGATAGATAGATATAGATATATATATATAATGTTTTTTTATTACTGTACATTTTTTTTGCATAGCACAAACAGTGTTCGTGCTATGCAAAAATAAATAAATAAATAAATAAATATATAAATATATATATATATATATATATATATATAAATATGTATATATATACCGTATGTATAAAAGATATAAAATAGTTGCTTCATGTAGTCATCCCTACATCTTCTCATCTCATAGATATATATCTATAGATATAATTTGCCTTCACGTACTGTACATTGACTGTACCTATAGATGCAGAATAATGAAATCCAACGTTTGTATGAAAACAATGATCAATTCCGAGAGCGATCTTAATAGAAAACGCCATTGGCTGGCGGAGAAAACGTCTCACTATGGAAACCGGTCTCCATAGGAATGGATAATTCCTGGAGATACCTTTAAACTGGTTCAAGGCCATCCCACTAAACAGGAACTTGAAGTTTTTTCCACGGTTTCCATTGGTTTGCGAGATCTGTTTCCATGACGATGTGGCTTTTTTTTTTTTTTTCTGAGCTTTTAGTTAATATTGCTAAAACATTCATTATGTGCACTTAACTATTCAATTCATATCCCCCCCCCCCCCCTCCATAAAGTTCTTATACTAATATATACAGTAGATCAGTGTTTCCCAACCAGGGTGCCTCCAGCTGCTGCAAAACTACAACTCCCAGCAGGCCCAGACAGCCGAAGGCTGTCTGGGCCTGCTGGGAGTTGTCGTTTTGCAACAGCTGGAGGCACCTTGGTCGGCAAACACCCCAGTAGATTTCATTGCATGATGTGGATTTCTGCAGGGTGTGTTATGTGATAGAGCTAGTGCACTATTTATGATTGTACATAGTGTTATATGTGCGGTATTGTCCTCCAGATGCAGTGTTTCCCAACCAGGGTGCCTCCAGCTGTTGCCAAACTGCAACTCCCAGCGTGTCCAGACAGTTTATGCGTTATGTGATAGTGATACAGAAGTTTTTGTGCTATTTATGAATTTTCATAGTATGATATGTGCGGTATTGTCCTCCAGATGAAGTGTTTCCCAACCAGTGTGCCTCCAGCTGTTGCACAACTACAACTCTCAGCATACCTGGTGTGTTATGTGATGGAGATACGGATTTTTTGCACTATTTATGAGTTTGTATAGTGTTATATGTGCAGTATTGTCCTCCGGATGCAGAGTTTTCCAAGCAGTGTGCCTCCAGCTGTTGCTAAACTACAACTCCCAGCATGACCAATTTGAGTGTACAGCTCTGCAGAATCTGTGTACGCTATAAATAAATAATTATTATTATTATTCCCAGACAGCCTATGCGTTATGTGATGGAGATACAAAACCTTTTCTGCTATTTTTAAGTTTACATAGTGTTATATATGCAGTATTCTCTTCCAAATGCAGTGTTTCAAAACTGTTGCAAAACTATGACTCCCAGCATGCCCGGACAGCCTATGCGTTATACAATAGAGATAAAGAACTTTTGTGCTATTTATGAGTCTGCATAGTGTTATATATGCAGTATTGTCCTCCTTATACAGTTTTCCAAGCAGTATGCCTCCAGCTGTTGCAAAACTACAACTCCCAGCATGTCCGGACGGCTTATGCATTATGTGATGGAGATACAGATATTTTTTTTTCGCTATTTATGAATTTGCACAAGGTTATAAGTGGGTAATTATCCTCCTGATGCAGTGTTTCCCAACCAGTGGGTCTCCAGCTGTTGCAAAACTACAACTCCCAGCATGCCAACACAGCCGTTGGCTGTCCGGTCATGCTGGGAGTTGTAGTTTTGCAACAGCTGGAGCCACACTGTTTGAAAATAGTTGTGGAGCATACTGTAAAGGTTAAAAAAAATAATGTGCGCTTCTAACCAGGCCTTTTTTTTTTTTTTGGGGGGGGGGTTGCTGTCCGGGCATGCTGAGAGTTGTAGCTTTGCAACAGCTGCAGGCAGACTAGTTGGGAAACACTGCATTTGGAGGACATTACTGCATGTATGACCCTGTGCAAAATCATAAATAGCGCAAAAAGTTCTACATCTCCATCGCATAACACATAGGCTGTCCGGGCATGCTGGGAGTTGTAGTTTTGCAACAGCTGGAGGCACCATTGTTGGGAAACACTGTTCTGAGGTTTGCCTAAATATCTCATGGCCATGACTAAGAACTCGTAGCCAGTTGGAAACTCGTTGGCGTTTGTTTTTTAATGCACCTCTAGGTATTTGTGTTTTTTCTTTGTGTCCATGTTTTTACACATGTGAAGTAAAAGTTATGTTTTAGCCCATTTTTGTGAGCTGGACCCCCGACTTCCTTTGTGTGCTCTAAATATCTCATAGTTTGCATAGTTCAATTTGCAGCTTTTTTAGTTGCATTATCTTTTTTGGGAAATTCAAGGTGTTGTACAGCGGCAGGAATTCACCGCTCCCCGCAACTGCGGGTACGCACATGGAGATTGTTTAAGGACGCCTAACCGGATCAAGGATCAACAGGATCTGAGGCGCGCCTGGACCCACTGTCATATATCCCTGGATGTGGGAAAAACAGTGATACTGACATTTAGATTATAAAGGGTTGGCACTGTATCACCGCCCCCTTTTTTGATATATGAGTGTTTGTCCCTTTTTTTTGACGGAAGTGACTTATCTGCTAAAATTAGGTTTATGTGGTTTAATGATATCCCAACTGTCCCTGAGGAGGTCATATACTTTGGCCGAAACGCGTCGGACGTTGTGGGGATAACCATTGACATGAATTATAATCTATGGAAGAAAAAAAATACAGCGCTCCATGGTGTAATAAAAGAGAGACCTGTGTGGTTATTGTATAAGCCAAAGTGGCCGCTCACCTGAAAATGTTGTGTACCCACATACGCAACAATGGTGAGTGCACAGTAGTGGTGGCTAAGTAGAACGTGATAATGGAGAACGGCTTCAGCGGGGGCGTCGGCTTAGGATGGCGCAGGAAACAGTATGTTGAGAGGTAAGTAAAAGTGAGTGAGGTTTATTCTCCCAACATGCAACGCGTTTCACTGCTACAGCAGCTTCATCAGGCATCATGAAGCCTGATGAAGCTGCTGTAGCAGTGAAATGCGTTGCATGTTGGGAGAATAAACCTCACTCACTTTTACTTACCTGTCGACATCCTGTGTCCTGCGCCATCCTAAGCCGACGTTCCCGCTGAAGCCATTCTCCATTACCATGAATTATAATCTGACACTCTCACTCTTTTAACAGGGTCTATATCTATCTATTGCGTCTATAGTTGGGGAGACACTATCAGCTTTACATTCACTTCTGTGTTTTGCTTTTTAACTTTATTATATTAAAAGTCAAAGGAGAACTCCGGAATATAAAAATTGTCACCCATAGTGCCGGCAGTAAAAAAAATAAAGATTTACATACCCTCCTCCGCTCCCCTTGGGCCTCCGGTAACTGTCTCCGGCCTCCGCCGCGATCCACTTCCTGGTTGCCGGTGGTCGGATGAATCATACTGCGCTCAGCCAATCACCGGCCGCAGCGAAGTCCGACTCGGCAGGCGATAGGCTGAGCGGCAGTGTGACTTTTTCGGCCCAGGCCGCAGGTGCCGGTGTAGTGAAGAATTTTGTGTCGTGAGGCGTTTTCACACTGCAGCTCAGCCTATCACCGGCCGAGTCAGACTTTGCTGCGGCTGGTGATTGGCAGAGCGCAGTATGATTCATCCGACCACCGGCAACCAGGAAGTAGATTGCGGCGGAGACCGGAGACGGTTACCGGAGGCCCCGGGGGAGCGGAGGAAGGTATGTACATCTTTATTTTTTATTCCGGCAGTATGGGCAACAATTTTTATATTCTGGAGTTCTCCTTTAAGTCTATTTCACCCCCCCCCCCCCCTGTACTATATTAGTGATTGGGAGTATCTGTATATGGTTGGTAGTCACCTGTATCTTTCTACATAACTTAATAAATTCAGGGTGTTGCCATAACATTTGGCCGTGAAAATAGTTGCGGCTTGAACTGTAAAGGGTTAAAAAAGAATGCACACTTCTAACCAGGCCTTTTTTTTTCTAGCTAGCTGTCTTCTCTTTGTCCTTGCACTATATATTCCCATTTCAGCACCAGGGAGAGCTCACTGTGTGCGGAGTGCGTGGAGGGCGCCTGCTGGGCAGTCTGCAGCTTCCCTGCTTCAGCACCACGGACAGCAGCTGCCTGAGCGTCCCATGTGGTCGCGCAAATGGCTATGATTAAACACTTCATTCTCTACCCCATCACGTTCCCATAATAGAGGAAGGAACTGCATATTCCATCTCCGAATAGGAGCTATAACGTCTACCGTTTGTTTAGTATTAGTGTTGAGCGCGAATATTCAAAATGCGAATTTTTACCGCAAAAAACGTCACTTCGCGATTTTGTGAATATTTAGAATATAGTGATATATATTCGCAATGTGGAATAATCTTTTTATTTTATGCAAATTTATATGCAAATGTATGCGAATATCGGCACTTCCAGACTGGACACTGATCGCTCCCTTCTTTTAGGTAAAAGATAAAATTGCGCATGCGCACTATGCGAATTTCATTACGAGTTTTCGCATGAAAAAAAAAGAGAAAGAACATAGCGAATATGTAAATTTTGCAAACATAAGACGGATATTCGTCCATAGATTCGGAAAATATTGCGAATTTGAATATGGCCTCTGCCGCTCAATATTTAGTATTATTTTGTTATGGAAGTGTGATTGCTTAAAGGGGTACTCCAGTGCTTAGACATCTTATCCCCTATACAAAGGATAGGGGATAAGATGCCTGATCGCCGGAGTCCCGCCGCTGGGGACCCCCGTGATCTTGCACACAGCACCCCGTTTGTAATCAGTCCTCGGAGCGTGTTCGCTCCCGGTCTGATTACTGTCGACCACGGGGCCGGCGGCGTGTGACGTCACGCCTCCACCCCGTGTGACCTCACGCTCTGCCTAGTGAGAAAATTACTATAATGCTTTCAGGGGAAAAAAAGGATACACTTACATATCATCGATAGATGATTTATTTCGTGATTTGGAATTCTTTCCCTCACTTTGAATTTTCAATGGTGTGAGATGACCAGATAAAAAATTAAAAATAAAAAAGATGATTTTTGCCATAATCTGTCAGAAGTTTATGCTATATATGGCCACCCAGTGGTTTGGATGTGCATTGCAGTCTTTCATGGTTTTATGAGAATGTACTGCAGTGTTTCCCAATCAGCATGTCCGGACAGCCTTCGGCTTAAGAAAAAAAGCCATTTTTTTCTATAGGCACCCATTCAGCATTTTCAAATTATAACATTATATTAGATAAGTAGTCCTAATAGATGTTGCTTAGGTGACTTCAAGGTGGAGCTTGACTTTAACTTGCTCAGAGCTACAGACAAGGGCAGATAGCGTATAGAAAGATAAAACAAATGATACCTCTCTCCTAGCTGATGGCTGTTTGCAAAGTTATAAAATCATGTTTTCCTTCCATGCTCAAGTGCCATAGAGTCAATACTGAGCTTCAGCATGCATGCTCCCTCCCTCCCCCACCCCTCCCTGCCCTGTATGATCTCCCTCTCTCCCCTCCTCCACCCCACCCCTCACTGCCCTCCCCCACCCCTCCCTGCCCTCTATGATTGATAAAGACACCAGTCTTTAATCAACTGGTGCCAGAAAGTTAAACAGATTTGTAAATTACTTCTATTAAAAAATAGTACTTATCAGCTGCTGTATTCACCACTCCCCTTAGCAAACCTCTCTTGCTCTTGACAGTTCCTGAGACAGACAGAGGTGTCAGCAGAGAGCAATGTGGTCAGACAGAAAATAAATTCAAAAAAGTGAGAAAAAAATTCCTGTGGAACATACAGCAGCTGATAAGTACTGGAATAATTAAGATTTTTTTTTATAGAAGTAATTTAAAATTCTGTTTAACTTTCTGGCACCAGTTGATTTAAAAAAAAAAAAGTTTTCCAGTGGAGTACCCCTTTAACCACGTGTATGTTTGTCTCCCCTCTTGGGAGGGAGGTAGACATGGAATGGGCATGTTGGATTTTATCTTTCCAATCTCGGGGAGATAAGCCAGAGGTGTCTGGCAGTGGCAATCTCCCTTCATCTCATTCAGAACACATGCACACTCATCCAAGTGTGCATGCATATAGGGGGATGAAAAGATAGCTGTGGATCGAACGGGAATTGGGCTGGCCGCTTTCTTACGTGTATGGCCGGCATTAAGATATACAGTATGTTGATTCCTTTTGCAGATATAAATGTTACCCTTATTTAGACTTAAAGGGATTCTATGGTGGAATTTTAAATCAACTGGTGCAAGAAAGTTAAACTGATTTGTACATTTTTTATTCAAAACTCTTCATCCTTCCAATACTTATCAGCTGCTGTATGCTCCACAGGAAGTTATTTTCTTTTTGAATTTCTCTGACATCACGAGCACAGTGCTCTCTGTTGACACCTCTGTCCATTTTAGGAAGTGTCCAGAGCAGGATAAGTTTGCTATGGGGATTTTCTCCTGCTTCGGACAGTTCCTGACATGGACAGAGGTGTCAGCAGAGAGCACTGTGGACAGACTGGAAGAAACCACCCAACTTTCTGTGGATCTTAGAGCTACTGATAAGTACTTGAAGCATTAAGATTTGTTAAATAGAAGTAATTTACAAATCTGTTTAACTTTCTGGCACCAGTTGATTAAAAAAAGATTGTTTTTCACTGGAGTACCCCTTCAAAGGGTAACTCTATAGGAAATAGATTCTAAATCAACTGGTGCCAGAAAGTTCTACCGATTTGTAAATGACTTATTTTTTAAAATCTTAAGCCTTCCAGTGCTTATCAGCTGCTGTATGCTCCAGAGGAAGTTGTGTAGTTTTTTTTCCAGTCTGACCACAATGCTCTCTGCTGCCACCTCTGTTCATGTAAGGAAATGTTCACAGGAGAGGTTTTCTATTGGAATCTGCCCATGCTCTGGCCAGTTCCTTAAACGGACAGAGGTGGCAGCAGAGAGCACTGTAGTCAAACTGGAAAGAACTACTCAACTTCCTCTGTAGTATACAGCTGATAAGTACTAGAAGGATTAAGATATTAATATAGAAGTCATTTACAATTCTGTATAACTTTCTGGCACCAATTGATTTGAAAACATTTTTTTTCCCCTCTGGAGTAACCCTTTAAAGGGATACTCGGGCGCTTAGACATCTTATCCCCTATCCAAAGGGGACCCCCTGTGATCTTGCACGCCGCACCCCGCTTATAATCAGTCCCCGTGTGACATCACGCTCCGCCCCCTCAATGCAAGCCTATGGGAGGGGGCATGACAGCTATCACGGCTCCTCCCATAGGCTCGCATTGAGGGGGCGGAGCGTGACGTCACACGGGGCGGAGCCTCACAATGCTCCCGCCCCGTGATCGACAGTAATAAGACCCGGAGCGAACACGCTCCGGGGACTGATTATAAACAGGGTGCGGCGTGCAAGATCCCGGGGGTCCCCAGCGGCAGGACCCCCACGATCAGGCATCTTATCCCCTATCCTTTGGATAGGGGATAAGATCTCTAAGCGCCGGAGTACCCCTTTAAGCCCGGGACACCAGTGCTGCAAACCAGCAGTGTTAACCACTAAGCCAGTGATTTTCAATCGGTGTGGCTCCGGCTGTTGCAAAACTACAACTCCCAGCATGCCCGGACAGCCAACGGCTGTCCGGGCATGCTGGAAGTTGTATTTTTGCAATGGCCAGAGACACACTGTATGGAATACACTGCACTAAGCCACCACACTGCTCTTACTGTAAAAAACCCTGGTCTGTATATTATATACACATTGTAGACAAATTGACTTAGTTTAGTCGTTTATTATTCAGGAAGACGCAGTTATTTAATTTATTTATTTTTTTCACATCTAACATTTCAATAAAATGTAAAGTTAAAAAAAAAAAATAATAATAATTAAAGTTGAGCATATCTCACCAATCTTCCCGCTTTTATTACTTTTTTTTTTCTTGACATTCTTGAGGCTCTTATCGCTTCTTCTCGAGATTCCAGAAATATACTTTGCATATCAAGTCATTTGGAGGATCAGGTGTTATTAATTATTATTTAAAGACCCATTTTATGTATTTTGCCACGTATTCTATGTTACTGGAGGCTTCTATAATTGCCTGCAGTGATGGAACTACGGTACTTTGCACAGTTTTTTGTTTTTTATCTCTTAATATTTTTGCCTTTTTAATTTATTGATATTTTCAATTTTTTTTTTTAGATTTCTGAAACTTTGTATGATCAATTTGATAACCAAAGTAAATGACAAAGCCAGTTAAGGACAGTGTTTTCCAAACCATGTCCCTCCAGCTGTTGCAAAACTACAACTCCCAGCAAACACTAGTTAAAGGGGTATTCCAGCAAACTGGCTCCAGAAAGTTAAATAGATTTGTAAATGACTTCTATTAAAAAATCTTAATCCTTCTAATAATTATCAGCTGCTGAAGTTGAGTTGTTGTTTTCTGTCTAGCAACAGTGCTCTCTGCTGACATCTCTGCTTGTCTCGGGAACTGCACAGAGTAGAAGAGGTTTGCTATTGGGATTTGCTTCTAAACTGGGCAGTTCCCAAGACACATGTCATGAGAGAGCACTTAGAAAAGAACAACTCAACTTCAGCAGGTCATAAGTACTGAAAGGATTAAGATTTTTTAATAGAAGTAATTTACATATGATATATAAAAAAAAGTTTTTTTCCTGGAATAGCCCTTTAAGGCTTTCAACCTTCTTCACAACAGGTTCTATGGCTGCGATATAGAAAATGCTGACATGTTTTGTGGCTTTTATGTCATTTCTGTGACTGCTTTCAGCGTGGCATTATGACAGATTGCTGTTTATTATCCCTCTCGCAGGAGGGAGATGCAGTGTCATGACATGGGGTATCTTTAGGTCACAGATTTATATTTGTTTCTGCTTTGGAGTAAAGCTTATTTTTCTGTATTGTTATGTTCAGTTTACATTGTTTTTTTTTATTTTTTATTAGGCTTTTTTATGTAGTGGTTGTTCGTAAGGCTCTTTAATCCTTAAAGGGGTACTCAGGTGGAAAACATTTTTTTTTTTAAGATGAACTGGTGCCAGAAAGTCAAACAGATTTGTAAATGACTTCTATTTAAAAAATCTTAATCCTTCCATGCTCCACAGGAAGTTCTTTTCTTTTTGAATTTATTTTCTGTCTGACCACAGTGCTCTCTGCTGACACCTCTATTTACTCCTACTCTGGACAGTTCCTGACATGGACAGAGGTGTCAGCAGAGAGCACTGTGGTCAGAGAGAAAATACATTAAAAGATAAAATAACTTTCTATGGAGCATACAGCAGCTGATAAGTATTGAAAGGATTAAGATTTTTAAATAGAAATAATTTACAAATCTGTTTAACTTTTTGGCACCAGTTGATTTAAAAAAAATAATAATTTCCCCTTTAAGTCCCTTTTTAAATATTAAATGATCACATGTAGCCATTTTGTTTAAAAAATAAATCCATATAGAAGAAGATAGAGAGGACGGCACTGCCGCGTACCTTAGTCTTGTAGCGGACTGTAGTAGTGTGAATTGGGTCTACACCTGGACACCGTAGATAGTAACAGATGTCCGTGCTCAATCCTCGGAAAATAGAATGTAATAATCCACTGGTAAGAAGAAAACTGAGGAGGCACTGGAACTGCAGTTACTCAGAGTTTATTCCATCAGGTCTTGGATACAACTGTGGCCAATGGCCACAGTTGTATCCAAGACCTGATAGAATAAACTCTGAGTTAGGCTTTTTCAAATACGGTTACCGTATACGGTTTTCCGCTAAAAAACATATGGCAAAAACCGTATGCAACCTTATACAACCATATGACTCCAAATTAAAACGTATACGTTTTTTCCCCGTACGGTTCTATCCGTTTGCATCAGTTTTTGCCAACGGTTTTGCTATTTTGTTGAAATTAGTTTTCCAGCAATTAAATAAAGTTAATATTGTTCTATTGAAATTCCAATCTGCGCATGTGTCAACTCCAAAAACGGATTAGAAAAAACGTGTGCAACCGTATTCTGAAATTCTGTGTACGGTTCTCATAGACAACAATGTTAAAAGAACCGCATACGGTTCGCATACGGTTTTCCAACCGGAGGCAAAAATGTGGTCGACAGCGGTTGAAAAATCGGCTGACGGATGCAACCGTACACAACATTTGGAATATGGTTTACAATGCATTCTCTATGCATACGGTTTCGTATACGGTCGTATAAGTTTTTTTGCGGAAAACCGTATATGGTTACCGTATTTGAAAAACGTGGTGTGAACCCAGCCTTACTGCAGTTCCAGTGCCTCCTCAGTTTTCTTCTTACCAGTGGATTAAAAAATAAATGAATGAATAAATAAATAAAAATTTCATTGTAAGTGTATAAAAAAAGTATAGAAAGACCCAGGAAAACACCAATTTGTGTACCTTTATGCAGATTCCTCGCCATACTCACCTGCTGATTGTCTAGCAACCCAATGGTGAGGCTTCCCTGGCCTCCAGCTATTCTCTGCTTTCTGTCCTCCAGTGCTGACGTATGATTGGCTGCGACGGTCACATGCTAACATGACAGGTCATCACTGGGGGACGGTACATATAGATCAAGGAATCCTTCCCAGGGGATCGGTAAGGGGAGTATTCCATCTTTATGTTTTTTACATTTTTTTTTTAAGTTTCCCATACCTACAGATGGAAATGGACATGCTTTATATATATATATATATATATATATATATATATATATATATATATATATATAGGGGAATATGCAAATCAGCTCATTACATCACCTTTTCAGGCGATGTTCCCTGGTATCAGCTTAGCTCCAGTTACAGAATATAAAAAGCTAATCGGGATTAATGCTAAGTCAGAACTCTCTCTCAAGAAGGAAAGGGTACCCATCTGCAGACAGCTGTTTCGAGGTTTATTGAAAGAGCTTTATTGTCCATTCAGTCATTACAAGTCATACAATTCGAGGTGCTTGCCCCTCGTCAGCACAGAGCAGGGTGAACTGGCTTGGCTGAGATGAGGGGCCTTAGACCAACTAAACGGGATGAGTATTTAACTCAGGGAGAGTTCACCACTCCTGGTGTGACGGAGCTTTCAAGGGCCACTAAGCACTCCGCAAGCATTCTGGGTAGGGGAATATGCAAATCAGCTCATTACATCACCTTTTCAGGCGATGTTCCCTGGTATCAGCTTAGCTCCAGTTACAGAATATAAAAAGCTAATCGGGATTAATGCTAAGTCAGAACTCTCTCTCCAGAAGGAAAGGGTACCCATCTGCAGACAGCTGTTTCGAGGTTTATTGAAAGAGCTTTATTGTCCATTCAGTCATTACAATTCGAGGTGCTTGCCCCTCGTCAGCACAGAGCAGGGTGAACTGGCTTGGCTGAGATGAGGGGCCTTAGACCAACTAAACGGGATGAGTATTTAACTCAGGGAGAGTTCACCACTCCTGGTGTGACGGAGCTTTCAAGGGCCACTAAGCACTCCGCATGCATTCTGGGTAGGGGAATATGCAAATCAGCTCATTACATCACCTTTTCAGGTGATGTTCCCTGGTAGCAGCTTAGCTCCAGTTACGGAATATAAAAAGCTAATCGGGATTAATGCCAAGCCAGAACTCTCTATATATATATGAATCTATCAAGGAAAATCCAATGATTGACATATACAGAATGTACGTAGGAAATACAATAAATGTCTGAAGGGTACTTATGTGTAGAAAGCCAGTGACATATACATACAGGTTATACATACTGTCTGATGAGATGAAACCTACCTGGAGAAACATAGAATGTGTCGGCAGATCAGAACCATTTGGCCCATCTAGTCTGCCCAATATCCTGAATACTATAAAAAGCCCCTGGCCCTATCTTATATGAAGGATAGCCTTATGTCTATCCCATACATGCTTAAAGGGGTACTCGGTGGAAAACTTTTTTCTTTTTATGAACTGGTGCCAGAAAGTTAAACAGATTTGTAAATTACTACTATTAAAAAAATCTTTACCCTTCCAGTACTTTATAGCAGCTGTATGCTACAGAGGAAATTCTTTACTTTTTGAATTTCTTTTTTGTGTTGTCCACAGTGCTCTCTGATGACACCTCTGTCCGTGTCAGGAACTGTCCAGAGCAGCATATGTTTGCTATGGGGATTTTCTTCTGCTCAGTACAGTTCCTCATATGGGCATCAGGTGTCAGCAGAGAGCACTGTGGACAAGACAAAAATAAAAAAATAAAAAAGATTTTCCTCTGTAGCAAACAGCTGCTAAAAAGTACTGAAAGGATTACGATTTTTTTTAATAGAAGTCATTTACAAATCTGTTTAACTTTCTGGCACCAGTTCATTTAAAAAAAAAAAAGTTTTCCACAGAAAACGTTAAACAGATTTGTAAATGACTTCTATTTAAAAATATTAACCCCTCCTGTACTTATTAGCTGCTGTATGCTTCACCGGAAGTTCTTTTCATTTTGAACTTCTTTCCAGTCTGACCACAATGCTCTCTGCTGACACCTCTGTCCAAGTCAGGAACTGTCCAGAGCAGGAGAGGTTTGCTATGGGGATTTGCTCCTTCTCTGGACAGTTCCTGACATGAACAGAGGTGTCAGCAGAGAGCACTGTGGTCAGACAGAAAAAAAAAAAAATATATATATATATATAGTTTTGCCGCAAATTAGGGCACCTGAGGTCAGTTTTATTCAGTTAGAATGGTTATAGGGAATCGCAGGAGAGTCTTGATTTGATGGTCTTAAGCAGTGGTCTCCAAACTGCATGTCTCCAGCTGTTCCAAAACTACAACTCCCAGCATGCCCGGACAGCCGTTGGCTGTCCGGGCATGCTGGGAGTTGTAGTTTTGCAACAGCTGGAGGACCGAAGTTTGGAAACCACTGATCTTAAACAACCAAATTCTTTCGTGCATGTTCCAATGTTCCAATCTGCATCCTCGGATCTGCTGGGTCTTACACATCACACATCTGTTACATTGCCCGTAGATGTGCTACGACATATCCTCGCAATGCCGTATTCTTGGAAAGTGCGACCAAGGTGCATAAAAGCAGCGCAAAATTGTACAGGATGTTAACTGTGTCGTACCAAGGAGGGAATAAGACGGCAGAGAGTCCACGCGGCCATGTGGCGTGGATCTGTGAATATTAAGTTGCATTGCGTCTTGTATTTTTAGTCCCACCGTCAAAAAACATTCTCGCTTCGGTTTAAAAAGAAAGAAAGAAAAAAAAAGATACAGACGTACTGTATGGTTTGTCTCCTAGGTTACAAAGATGGAGAAGACTGTTGCTAGGTAACCCCCTCCCACATTCCATTGCTGCCAGGATTGGATCCGGGAAGCGCCTCCTTTCTCTACTATTTAACTCTTTGAAAATGCATGGGAATGCAGCAGCTCTTTCCTCATGGTCATAGTCTGCCCCTGGTGGCCCAGATTGGAACTGCAGCCTATGGTGACTTAATGAATGAAAAGATCCCAAATTTCCGATCTGTTGCTTCTTTGTACTTAAATATCTCTGTGCAGGTGCGTGCGAGAGATACAGGAGTAAGAATAGGCAGAACAGAGGGGGCGAGAGCAGACGTTTGGCACGTTTTAGGAATATTGGTGAGATAAAGCAAAGTGGTGGAGAGTAACAGAGATAAAGCATCATAGCAGGGCCGGCTCTGCCTATAGGCAAAATAGGCAGCCGCCTGGAGCGCCCTCTTGATGGGGGGCGCTGCTCTGCCTGCCACAAGAAAAATACCGGCCATGCTAATTTGCATAATTAATTATATATGCGTGACATCACAGGATACGCATATGCAGGGTAAATGTTGTCCTATTCTGACCCCTATAACTTTTTTATTTCTCCTTATACGGGTCTGTACGAGGGCTCATTTTCGTCGCCCCAATCTGTAGTTTTGAACAGGACCATTTTTGTTTTGATGTGACTTTTTGATCGCTTTCTTTTATCACATTCGGAAGTTGCAGTTAGTTACTAACTAAAACTCCCAGCATGCCCTGATACAGCCTGTGGCTCAGCAGCTGCCCCAAATGAAAACTACAACTCCCAGCATGCCCTGATACAGCCTGTGGCTCAGCAGCAATGGGAATTACAACTCCCAGTATGTTGGACTATATAGTAGTATATAGCATAGGTCAGTGTTTCCCAACCAGGGGCGCCTCCAGCTGCTGCAAAACTACAACTCCCAGCATGTTGTGGACTATATAGTAGAATATAGTATAGGTCAGTGTTTCCCAACTAAGGGTGCCTCCAGCTGTTGCAAAACTTCAACTCCCAGTATGTTGGACTATATAGTAGTATATAGTATAGGTCAGTGTTTCCCAACTAAGGGTGCCTCCAGCTGTTGCAAAACTTCAACTCCCAGTATGTTGGACTATATAGTAGTATATAGTATAGGTCAGTGTTTCCCAACTAGGGGTGCCTCCAGCTGTTTCAAAACTTCAACTCCCAGTCCCAGCATGTTGAACTATATAGTATAGATCAGTGTTTCCCAACCAAGGGGGCCTCCAGCTGTTGCAAAACTACAAGTCCCAGCATTTTGGACTATATAGTAGTATATAGTATAGGTCAGTGTTTCCCAACCAGAGGTGCCTCCAGCTGTTGCAAAACTTCAACTCCCAGCATGTTGGGCTATATAGTAGTATATAGTATAGGTCAGTGTTTCCCAACCAGGGGTGCTTCCAGCTATTGTCAAAACTACAACTCCCAGCATGTCCGGACAGCCAACGGCTGTCTGGGCATGCTGGGAGTTATAGTTTTGCAACAGCTGCAGGCGCTATGGTTGGGAAACACTGCTATAGTATATGGTGCAACATTACAGGAATTGGAGGATTGGTTTGATAAATACCCGCCATTGCATTGCCGGTATTTTTTATATAAAAATATCAGCAGGGTGGCCAAAATACCGTCCGTGCCAGTAAAATACCGGCCAGGTGGCAACAATAGGTGTGACTGGGTAAAATGCGAAGGGCGATGAGGATCTCGTTTTTTATGCGTTTTATATACATCCACAGACATAGACGCCGATCAGAAATAACCCCTGACAGGTGCTGAAGATGTTGCTGCTGTCTATGATAGAAAGAACTTGCAGGGCAACGCAGCTTACTGTATAATGTAGAGCGATCAGAGTGCTGACCCCTGACCACGGCTAAAAAGGGCTTATAGTAGGCATGGGGACATCCGAACTGGAGCATGGAAGGAAGTGGCCTGGTCTTATTAACCACATCATGTGGATGTCCAGGTATGTCCGTATCAGGAACTGTCCAGAGCAGGAGCAAATCTTCATAGCAAACCTATGCTGCTCTGGACAGTTCCTGATATGGACAAAGGTGTCAGCAGAGAGCACTGTGGACAGAAAAAAAAAATCCAAGAAGAAAGGAACTTTCTCTGTAATATACAGCCACTAATAAGTACTGGAAGGATAAAGATTTTTCATAGAAGTAATTTACAAATCTGTTTGACTTTCTGTCACCTGTTGATTAATAAAAATAAATAAATAAATAAAAGTTTTTTTTCCACCGGTGAACCCCTTTAACCCCTTAAGGACGCAGGACGTAAATGTACGTCCTGGTGAGGTGGTACTTAACGCACCAGGACGTACATTTACGTCCTAAGCATAACCGCGGGCATCGGAGCGATGCCCGTGTCATGCGCGGCTGATCCCGGCTGCTGATCGCAGCCAGGGACCCGCCGGCAATGGCCGACGCCCGCGATCTCGCGGGCGTCCGCCATTAACCCCTCAGGTGCCGGGATCAATACAGATCCCGGCATCTGCGGCAGTTCGCGATTAAAATGAACGATCGGATCGCCCGCAGCGCTGCTGCGGGGATCCGATCATTCATAACGCCGCACGGAGGTCCCCTCACCTTCCTCCTTCCGGCTCCCGGCGTCTCCTGCTCTGGTCTGTGATCGAGCAGACCAGAGCAGGAGATGACCGATAATACTGATCTGTTCTATGTCCTATACATAGAACAGATCAGTATTAGCAATCATGGTATTGCTATGAATAGTCCCCTATGGGGACTATTCAAGTGTAAAAAAAAATGTAAAAAAATGTAAAAGTAAAAGTAAAAAAAAAGTGAAAAATCCCCTCCCCCAATAAAAAAGTAAAACGTCCGTTTTTCCTATTTTACCCCCAAAAAGCGTAAAAAACATTTTTTATAGACATATTTGGTATCGCCGCGTGCGTAAATGTCCGAACTATTAAAATAAAATGTTAATGATCCCGTACGGTGAACGGCGTGAACGAAAAAAAATTTTAAAAGTCCAAAATTCCTACTTTTTTAATACATTTTATTAAAAAAAAAATTATAAAAAATGTATTAAAAGTTTTTTATATGCAAGTGTGGTATCAAAAAAAAGTACAGATCATGGCGCAAAAAATCAGCCCCCATACCGCCGCTTATACGGAAAAATAAAAAAGTTATAGGTCATCAAAATAAAGGGATTATAAACGTACTAATTTGGTTAAAAAGTTTGTGATTTTTTTTAAGCGCAACAATAATATAAAAGTATATAATAATGGGTATCATTTTAATCGTATTGACCCTCAGAATAAAGAACACACGTCATTTTTACCATAAATTGTACGGCGTGAAAACGAAACCTTCCAAAATTAGCAAAATTGCGTTTTTCGTTTTAATTTCCCCACAAAAATAGTGTTTTTTGGTTGCGCCATACATTTTATGATATAATGAGTGATGTCATTACAAAGGACAACTGGTCGCGCAAAAAACAAGCCCTCATACTAGTCTGTGGAGGAAAATATAAAAGAGTTATGATTTTTAGAAGGCGAGGAGGAAAAAATGAAAAAAAATTTAATTGTCTGAGTCCTTAAGGCCAAAATGGGCTGAGTCCTTAAGGGGTTAAGGATATCCAATGCAGAGAACACATGTGGGGATGCTTAAAGGGGTACTCCCGTGGACTATATAGTAGTAAATGTTATAGGTCAATGTTTTCCAACCACAGGTGCCTCCAGCTGATGCAGAACTACAACTCCCAGCATGTTAGACTTTACAGTAGTATATAGCATAGGTCAGTGTTTCCCAACCAGGGGTGCCTCCAGCTGTTGCAAAACTACAACTCCCAGCATGCTCGGACAGCCGCTGGCTGTCCGAGCATGCTGGGAGTTGTAGTTTTACAACAGCTGGAGGCTCTCTGGTTGGGAAACACTGGTATAGTACATGGTACAACATAGGATCGGTTGGATAAATACCAGCCATTACATTGCCGGTATTTCTAATATAAAAATACTGGCAGGGTGTCCAGAATACCGGCGTGCCAGTAAAATACCGGCCAGGTGGCAACCCTACACACAGCACATCCTCAGCATATTATACTGTTGATTAATAAAAATAAATAAATAAATAAAAGTTTTTTTTCCACCGGTGAACCCCTTTAACCCCTTAAGGACGCAGGACGTAAATGTACGTCCTGGTGAGGTGGTACTTAACGCACCAGGACGTACATTTACGTCCTAAGCATAACCGCGGGCATCGGAGCGATGCCCGTGTCATGCGCGGCTGATCCCGGCTGCTGATCGCAGCCAGGGACCCGCCGGCAATGGCCGACGCCCGCGATCTCGCGGGCGTCCGCCATTAACCCCTCAGGTGCCGGGATCAATACAGATCCCGGCATCTGCGGCAGTTCGCGATTAAAATGAACGATCGGATCGCCCGCAGCGCTGCTGCGGGGATCCGATCATTCATAACGCCGCACGGAGGTCCCCTCACCTTCCTCCGTGCGGCTCCCGGCGTCTCCTGCTCTGGTCTGTGATCGAGCAGACCAGAGCAGGAGATGACCGATAATACTGATCTGTTCTATGTCCTATACATAGAACAGATCAGTATTAGCAATCATGGTATTGCTATGAATAGTCCCCTATGGGGACTATTCAAGTGTAAAAAAAAATGTAAAAAAATGTAAAAGTAAAAGTAAAAAAAAAAGTGAAAAATCCCCTCCCCCAATAAAAAAGTAAAACGTCCGTTTTTCCTATTTTACCCCCAAAAAGCGTAAAAAACATTTTTTATAGACATATTTGGTATCGCCGCGTGCGTAAATGTCCGAACTATTAAAATAAAATGTTAATGATCCCGTACGGTGAACGGCGTGAACGAAAAAAAATTTTAAAAGTCCAAAATTCCTACTTTTTTAATACATTTTATTAAAAAAAAAATTATAAAAAATGTATTAAAAGTTTTTTATATGCAAGTGTGGTATCAAAAAAAAGTACAGATCATGGCGCAAAAAATCAGCCCCCATACCGCCGCTTATACGGAAAAATAAAAAAGTTATAGGTCATCAAAATAAAGGGATTATAAACGTACTAATTTGGTTAAAAAGTTTGTGATTTTTTTTAAGCGCAACAATAATATAAAAGTATATAATAATGGGTATCATTTTAATCGTATTGACCCTCAGAATAAAGAACACACGTCATTTTTACCATAAATTGTACGGCGTGAAAACGAAACCTTCCAAAATTAGCAAAATTGCGTTTTTCGTTTTAATTTCCCCACAAAAATAGTGTTTTTTGGTTGCGCCATACATTTTATGATATAATGAGTGATGTCATTACAAAGGACAACTGGTCGCGCAAAAAACAAGCCCTCATACTAGTCTGTGGATGAAAATATAAAAGAGTTATGATTTTTAGAAGGCGAGGAGGAAAAAATGAAAAAAAATTTAATTGTCTGAGTCCTTAAGGCCAAAATGGGCTGAGTCCTTAAGGGGTTAAGGATATCCAATGCAGAGAACACATGTGGGGATGCTTAAAGGGGTACTCCCGTGGACTATATAGTAGTAAATGGTATAGGTCAATGTTTTCCAACCACAGGTGCCTCCAGCTGATGCAGAACTACAACTCCCAGCATGTTAGACTTTACAGTAGTATATAGCATAGGTCAGTGTTTCCCAACCAGGGGTGCCTCCAGCTGTTGCAAAACTACAACTCCCAGCATGCTCGGACAGCCGCTGGCTGTCCGAGCATGCTGGGAGTTGTAGTTTTACAACAGCTGGAGGCTCTCTGGTTGGGAAACACTGGTATAGTACATGGTACAACATAGGATCGGTTGGATAAATACCAGCCATTACATTGCCGGTATTTCTAATATAAAAATACTGGCAGGGTGTCCAGAATACCGGGCGTGCCAGTAAAATACCGGCCAGGTGGCAACCCTACACACAGCACATCCTCAGCATATTATACGCTGTGGATGTGCCACCAACAGTCAAAGAGCGAGGCCAAAGCGAGCTCCCTTCTGCGGCCGGGTAGCTTTACCCAGCCGCAGAAGGGAGCCAGCTCTGCCACCGCTCTGTGACTGCCAGCTGCGCATCCGCATCGTGAAATACGCTGAGGATGTGCTGTGTACGACCCTACCCTTAGACTGCAGTTGGGGACCCTCTGAGCTCTATTGGCAAGACTTATAGTATAATATATAACCGATGTTGTCCAAATAAAAAAACGATTCATTAACAAAAATATGTGTCTGCCGGCCCCGATGTTTGTGTTATATAAACGTTCTCGGCCTCTCTCCAGGTATAGCCGTGATCTGGATGTATTCTTATAGAGCAGCGTGACTCCTTTCTATACAACCCACATAGAGAATCAATTATACACTTAAAATAAGGTTTAGACTGCGGGGCCGCTACACAAGAGTCAATGGCCCAGATGTATCAAACTGTGTGAGAGAAAATGTGGAGAGATTTACCCACAACAACCAATCACAGCTCAGCTGACGAGCTGTGGTAAAGTGAAACCCGAGCTGTGATTGGTTGTTGGGCGAAAACTTCTCTGCTTTTTCTCTCACACAGTTTGATAAATCCGGTCCAATGTTTTTACGCTAATCCTTTGAGTTCTAAAGGGTGAGAGACCCCGAGAGTGTATAATCCCCCGGATTACCTGTTAGTACATGCGGTCCGCACTGTAACCTATCGATCGGCTAATGTTTTGTTTGGCTGGAAACAAAACATCAGCGACTTCTGCACTAAAGTCGAATTTTAACTGATGAACCCATTAAAATTTACAGCTCCAAAAATAGCATCTATTCAGCATAATGCTAGGTTGGCATCTCAATGCCACCTGGATACCCACAGCAGTGCAGTCTTGAGAGGCTTTTAACCCTTCCATTGTAAAATGAGCAGAAATATGAATTGCACAATTTGATACTTCATTACAGCGTGGCAGACATGTGAAAGAGTATATGGTTATATATATATATTTTTTAGTCAGGCGTAGCGGCTGTTGACATTCTTTATACAAGGAGAAGATAGGACTTGACAACCGTAGAAGGAAACACTAACCCCTTAAGGACGCAGCCCATTTGGGCCTTAAGACGCAGACAATTTAATTTTTACATTTTCGTTTTTTCCTCCTCGACTTCAAAAAACCATAACTCTTTTAAATTTTCATCCACAGACTAATATGAGGGCTTGTTTTTTGCGCAACCAGTTGTCCGTTGTAACGCCATCACTCAATTTACCATAAAATGTATGGCGCAACCAAAAAAAAAATACTTTGTGTGGTGAAATTAAAAAGAAAACCGCAATTTTGCTAATTTTGGAAGGTTTTGTTTTCTGTCGTACAATTTACGGTAAAAATTACATGTGTTCTTTATTCTTTGGGACAATACGATTAAAATGATCCCTGTGATAACATACTTTTCTATTACTGTTGCGCTTAAAAAAAATCACAAACTTTTTAACCAGATTAGTACTTTTAAAATCCCCCTAGTTTGAAGACCTATAACTTTTTCATTTTTCTGTATAAGCGGCGGTATGAGGGCTAATTTTTTGCGCTGTGATCTGTACTTTTTATGGATACCATATTTGCTTATATAGAACTTTTAATCAATTTTTATTAATTTTTTTGTGAATAAGATGTTATTAAAAAAAAAGCATCTATTTTGGACTTTTTTTTTATTTTTACGTTCACGCTGTTCACCGTACGGTATCATTAAGATTTTATTTTAATAGTTCAGATATTTACGCACATGGCGATACCAAATATGTATATAAAATATTTTTATAACACTTTTTGGGGGTGAAATAGTGAAAATGGGACAATTTACGTTTTTATTGGGGAGGGTTTTTTTCACATTTTTTTAACTTTATTTTTTTACCTTTTTTACTTTTATTTTTACACTTTAATAGTCCCCATAGGGAACTATTTATAGCAATCGATTGCTAATACTGTTCAGTGCTATGTAAAGGACATAGCACTGATCAGCATTATCGGTCATCTTCTGCTTTGGTCTGCGGGAAGGCAGCGGAGTCAGGTGAGGGGACCTCCGTCTGCAGTGCTGGATGACCGGATCGCGGCGGCAGCGCGATCTGAGGCATCTGAGGGGTTAATGGCGGACATCCGCAGGATCGCGGATGTCCGCCATTACGGGCGGGTCCCTGGCAGCCGGGACCTGCTGCGCATGATCCGGGCATCGCTCTGATGCTCGCGGTTATGCTTAGGACGTAAATGTGCGTCCTGGTACGTTAAGTACCACCTCACCAAGACGTACATTTACGTCCTGCGCCGTTAAGGGGTTAAAGGGGTACTCCGGTGGAAAACTTTTTTTTTTAACGAACTGGTGCCAGAAAGTTAAACAGATTTGTAAATTATTTCTATTAAAAAATCTTAACCCTTATAGTACTTTTTACCAGCTGTATGCTACAGAGGAATTTCTTTACCTTTTGAATTTCATTTTTTGTGTTGTCCACAGTGCTCTCTGCTGACACCTCTGTCCTTGTCAGGAACTGTCCGGAGCAGCATAGGTTTGCTATGGGGATTGTCTCCTGCTCTGGACAGTTCCTAATACGGGCATCGGGTGTCAGCAAAGAGCACTGTGGATAACACAAAAAAGAAATTTAAAAAATTAAGATTTTCCTCTGTAGCAAACAGCTGCTAAAAAGTCCTGAAAGGATTAAGATTTTTTTAATAGAAGAGATTTACAAATCTGTTTAACTTTCTGGCACCAGTTCATTTAAAAAAAAAGTTTTCCGCCGGATTTCCCCTTTAACAGTTGTCACCTTGTCTTGTTGTGTCTATACTGTATACTATATATACTATACTGTCTAATGCAGTGTTTCCCAACCAAAGTGCCTCCAGCTGTAGCAAAACTACAACTCCCAGCTTCAGGGCTTGCGCCACCCTAGGCGAAAGGTAATTTTGTAGCCCCTTGACCCCACCCATTGGCTCCACCCTTTGACACACCCCACCTTACTACTGGGGTGACACGCTGTAAAAAAAAACCTCCTCACGCGATGGTGGTTCTGGCTGGGCGGGTGCTTCGGATGAGAGGCGGGTGCTTTAGATGCTGGCTAGTTGCTAGTTGCTAGTTTCTTCCAGCGGGCAGAGCGACGACTCCATCAAGAGAGCGCTCTAGGCGGCTGCCTATTTTGCCTATAGACAGAACCGGCCCTGCCCAGCATGCCTGGACATCCAACAGCTCCATCCAATATGTCTATACACTATACTTTACTATACACTACATATATATACTATAGTGTCTATAGTGCAGTGTTTCCCAACCAGGGTGTCTCCAGCTGTTGCAAAACTAAAACTCCCAGCATGCAAAAAGCCTCCATCTATATGTCTATAGTCTACTATACTCTATGATAGTGTTTAGGTCAGTGTTTCCCAACCAGGACGCCTCCATTTGTTGCTAAACTACAACTCCCAGCATGCCAGGAAAGCCAAAGGCTTCATCCAGTATGTCTATACTCTACTATACTGTCTAGCTCACTGTTTCCCAACCAGGGGGCCTCCAGCTGATGCAAAACTACATCTTCTAGCCAAAGGCTCCATCCTAAATGTCTATACTCTACTATACTCTAAGACAGTGTTTCCCAACCAGGGTGCCTCCAGCTGTTGCAAAACTACAACTCCCAGCATGCCTGGATAGCCGAAGGCTGTCCGGGCATGCTGGGAGTTGTAGTTTTGCAACAGCTGGAGGCACCCTGCTTGGAAAACACTGCTCTAAGATAGTGTCTAGTGCAGTATTTCCCAACCAGGGTGCCTCCATTTGTTGCTAAACTACAACTCCCAGCATGCCCGGAAAGCCAAAGGCTCCATCCAGTATGTCTATACTCTACTCTAGTGTGTAGTGCAGTGTTTCCAAACCGGAGTGCCTCCAGCTGTTGCCAAACTACAGCTCTCAGAATGCCCAGATAGTCTTAGGCTGTCCGGGCATGCTTGGAGCTGTAGTTTTGCAACAGCTGGAGGCACCCAGTTTGGGAAACACTGTTCTAGTGGTAGGCTTATATTACAGTCCTGACACAATTTTGCAGTTCTTAAATCCTACTTTTAAATACTATATCCAACCTTATTATACATTTTTTTTTACATCTTCTCTGTATTCCTCAGACATTGCAGCTTCTATAGCAGAGCTCCCTGTCCTACACTTATATCAGTTTAAAGGAATTAACCACAAATAGAAAAACAGAGTTAATTTCTTCCAAAAACAGCGCCACGCCTGTCCTTGGGTTGTGTGTGGTATTACAACTTGGCTCCATTCTTTTCAATGGAACTGAAATGCAATACCACAAACAACCTGAGGACCAGTGCCAACCTTAGGGGTGGCACTGTTATTTGGAATAAATATGCTCTTTTATCCTATTCCTCTTTAACCTGTTACCAGAGATGAGCCAATCAGGTCGACATAAATCAGATTTGGTCTGAATTTCACAAAAAATATTCAGATTCATTTGAATCCAGACTTTTTCTGAATTATTTTGTGATACATTTTATCTATGTTCTTTTATACATTCATCAAGCTTTTTACATTCGTTCTTCACCCGACCTGGTAGCTCAGTGTACTGTTCTGGAGCAGGGACTCTTGTCCTTGATAGGAGTCCCTGCTCCTGTACACTCTTCTTGAGGGAGATCACTTGAACATCTGAATTAAGTCATCACTGTCATTTGAACAAACTTTTCATAGATCAATAGTCCAAAGGAATATCTGAAACTTTGTGATATATCTTATTAGACAAAAGTGCTTCTTTCTCCTGTTACCAAGCTTTTTCCCTCTCCTCCCTCCGGCTGCTAAACTCCATCACTGTGAAAATCAGCTCAGCTTTGTCCTGAGTCTACAAGACAAGAAATACAAATGTTTGGAGGGGGGTGGGGGGCAGGAGGGAGCCCTGCCCACCTGTTCTTGGAGAACTGCAAATTATACATGAAACCTGCAGAGCAGAAATCTGCTAAATGTCACCTGAAATGACAAGCACGCTTTCATATTCGAATTGGAGTCAAATCTGATTCCTAAAACCAGAGCAGTTTTAAATGCAGTTTCTTTAAGGGGTACATTGGTGGAAATGTTTTAATTTTATTTTTTTTAATCAACTGGTGCCAGAAAGTTAAAAAGATTTGTAAATTACTTCTATTAAAAAATCTTAATCTTTCCAGTACTTATCAGCTATAAGTTATTTTCTTTTTGAAATTCCTTTCCGTCTGACCACAGTGCTCACTGCTGACACCTCTGTCCATGTCAGGAACTGACCAGAGTAGGGTAGGTTTGCTATGGGGATTTGCTCCTACTCTGGACAGTTCCTGACATGGAGATAGGTGTCAGCAGAGAGCACTGGAGTCAAACAGAAAATGCATTCAGAAAGAAAAGAACTTCCTGTGGAGCATGCAGCACCTAATAAGTGCTGGAAGTATTAAGATTTTTTTAAATAAAAGTAATTTACAAATCTGTATAACTTTCTGGCACCAGTTGATTTAAAAAAAGAAATGTTTTACAGTGAAGTACTCCTTTAAGCCAAACCCCAGGGGAATCCAACAAGAAGGAGAATAATAGGCCTATCCTTTATATTTCCTATTCATTTGTAATCCACTTCTGGCATTGGCTTAAAAAACTGCATCAAAAACTACAATGGGGCTTTGTATTTTAGAAACATCAGCCCTGAGGTAGTGAATTATAATCAGGTTTATTAGGATATTAGGGAACGTACGGTATAGCGCTCAATTGTTTTAAGCTATATTTATATATTCCCTAAAAAGCACTTTAAGCATGTACTGTTTTTTATGCTTTAATTTGTGTTTTATTATTACCTTGGGATTCAGTGTCTTCTAACATCTGTATACCTAGAGACAGTCAACCAATGGTATATATCAATTGAATGACCATACAGGTGTGCATACACATAGTCTTTTCTGGTATAAGCTGGGTGATAATATTGTGTATGGTAATACAGTGGTCCCTCAAGTTACAATATTAATTTGTTCCAGGACGACCATTGTATGTTGAAACCATTGTATGTTGAAACCAGAACTCTATGGAAACCTGGTAATTGGTTCTGAAGCCTCAAAATGTCATCCAAAAATAGGAAAAAGTGAGGATTAAACAAAAATAAGTAGATAACTAAAATAGAGATAAAGCAAATTCTTACATGTAAAAGTAAAGATCTGCTGGGAGCTGTAATCACTGTCTATGTCAGTGTTTCCCAAAGAGGGTGCCTCCAGCTGTTGCAAAACTACAACTCCCAGCATGCCCGGACAGCCTACGGCTGTCCGGGCATGCCTGGAGTTGTAGTTTTGCAACAGCTGGAGGCACCCTCTTTGGGAAACACTGGTCTATGTAGAGGACAGAAGCTTCTTCAGGGTCCTGTACAGAACACGCAATGTCCTAAAAAAAAAGTAAAATGGAGCCGCCCTCACCTGATGCCCAAAGGAGCAGCTAACCCTGGCACAGGTAAAGAGTACAGAACATGTAATACCTCCCTGTACTGTAGGGGGCGCTACCAGACATCAGTCAGTGCATGCACTTCAGTAATACAGGGGTTTTACCAGTGAAATGTCCATTCTGATTGGTCGGTTCTTCCAGCCATTGACACGTTTCGCAGATTCCATAGCATTGTAGGTTGAGTCTGGTTTCAAGTTACAATGGTCCAGAAAAGACCATTGTATGTTGAAACTATTGTATGTTGAGGCCATTGTAAGTTGAGGGATCACTGTACTGTACACTATAGGGCAGTGTTTTTTTCTACCAAAGTGCCTCCAGCTGTTGCAAAACTACAACTCTCAGCATCCCCGGAACAGCTAACGGCTGTCCGGGCATGCTGGGAGATGTAGTTTTGAAACAACTGGAAGCACACTGATTGGTAAACACTGCTAAAGTGACCACTGCACAGTTTACATTGCATAATTATTATTTTGACCATTTAAAAAATAAATGAATAACAATAATATAGGTGCTTTGTGTAAATGTTTGCTCATAACCATGTAAAAATGCTCAAGAACTGGAATTGCAAGCAAATGCTTGAAAAAAATACATAAGAGTGGCAAAAAAAAGCTCCAAAAACATACTAGGAAAACAAAAAATGTCAGCAGGATTTCGGGCATACCTTTTTTTATTTTAAAGGGGTATTCCGGTGAAAAACGATTTTTCTTTCCATATCAGCTGGCTCCGGAAACTTTCACAGATTTGTAAATGACTTCTATTAAAAATCTTAATCCTACCAGTACTTATCAGCTGCTGAAGTTGAGTTGTTCTTTTCTGTCTGACAACAGTGCTCTCTGCTGTCTGTTTCAGGAACTATCCAGATCCTATCCCCATAGCAAACCTCTTCTGCTCTGGGCAGGGAGCTCCACTCACCTACTCCTGTTCTTCGGCCGGCAGTGACGCCCCCTCTGCTTGATTGACGGGCCGCGTCATCGCTCTGCTCCTTCTGTTCAGTGAGCAGAGCGACGACGCTGCCCAACAATCAAGCGGAGGGTGGCGTCGCTGCCGGCCGAAGAACGGGAATAGGTAAGTGGAGCTCCCTGCCCAGGGGACTACTTACGGCCATGGCGGTGACTAGTTTATATGTTCATATCTTCACCCATCACCCTTTTACCCTATATAATGCTTTGCCAAGCAATATATATAGGGTAAAATCTGATGATTGGTTCCCTTTAACTTTCTGGAGCCAGTTGATATGAAAAAAATTTAATAGTCCTTTCCGATGCCAAGATTTCAACCTTTTTTGTTAATATTTAAATTAGACTCTAAGTTCCCCAGCTTGGCAAGAGCCATGTGTTAACCAGCCCAATCTCCTCTATTTCACTAACTCTGTTCCTCTACCATACACCTTCTCTGCCTTTGATTCACAGTGGACGCAGAGGAGATGAATAAGAGTAGATGGTTGGCTAACTTTGGGCTCTTGCTATACTGGAGTAAGCCTCCTGGTCACTCAAGCACCTTTCTGGCCACTTTCATCCCCCATCCAAAGGCGCTGCGGCATTCATACACGCCACACACCCTCAGTTCATGTCTATGAGAGGGGGTGCGATGGCTAGTACAAAGCCATCATGCCCCCTCCCATAGATATGAATGGAGGGGGTGTGGTGAGACGTCATAAACATGGAAGCCCCAGGCTTCCATGTTCACGACTGCGGCGGCACCGGCCCAGAGATCGCGGTGGTGGGGAGTGGTCCCAGGGGCCGGACCCCCTGCGATCAGACATGTTATCCTTTATCCTTTTGATAGGGGATAACATGTCTAGGGGTGGAGTAGCCCTTTAAATATCGGCTGTGGAAAGAACTACTTTGGGCCACTTTTTACGAGTACACATTTATTTTGCATTACTCAATAAAGCAGCAAACCACACTATTGAGTCCGGCAAAATGAAGTGTGCCAGTGGGAACTGGCCCAAACGTAGTAAAAAAATTACGATTTGGACCGTAAATGGGTATCCCGGTTTGGTAAAACTTATCTCCTCTCCACAGGATAGGGGATAAGTGTCTGGACTGCTGGAACCCCCTTCTTCCTTGTGATCTTTTGAACTGTTTCCATCTCTTCAGTGAACCCCATAGTTGCGCCTTTTTCCCTGACCCAATCTCAGCCAGTGAGTGGCTGAGCTGGCCGTCACTCCTGTTCACCACGAGTGTGTCTCTGAAGGTGAGTACCGAGCACTCAGGGGAGAAGACGCAACTGGTGAGTTAATTTGGGAGAGACAGTGCCCGGTTAAGGAGATTGTGGTGGTCAGACCACCAGTGATCAGATACTTATCACTTAAAGGATAATTTTTACAAAACTTGAATACCCCTCTAAAGTAAAGGGACCCACTGCCGTGTGCCATCATATGTTTCAGCCTTCCTGGCAGAATGCCAAGGTTTACCGGGGACGTACAGTAATAATGTTGTGTCATCCCAGCCTAAGTCTCCGCCCTTACTGCATTGATATCACACCAATGTATTTCTAAAACTCCTATCCGGAACCCCCCGAACAAGGTTTAGACCACACGTCAGATGGGAATTGTGAGACGCTTCTAATGACTGCATTGATTTTATTGGTTTAATGTTTTCCACTTAACAAACATTGACATAGTTGTCATTGGTAATATATAGAGAAGCATCAATCGTCCCGTCATGTCTTGTTGATACTGTACCTTCCATTGTTCAGACAGCTGGGGACTGGCAGGTGACTGAGATGAAGGATACCGCCATTTCCATTGTGCTTAAAGCATTAACTGTGATGAAACGTTCCGTACATCGTCTCCCAATGGTTCTTTTGTTGTTCCTGCCTCCAGTGCTCAGAGGGATCTAGATGTGTTTTTTTCCCCCCAAAGCAATAGATGAAATGCATTCTTTTTTCTGATTTTTGAAAGGTATCTAGAAGCCTTGTCGCTGTAGTATTAATATAGAAATGAAGGAGTAGAGGTAAATAACTTTTTTTCTATTAAAGGGTACTCTGCCCCTAGACATTTTATCCCCTATCCAAAGGAAACGATCTCCGTGCAGCACCCGGCAATTGTTTAGAATGCTGTTTGCGGGCGGCGGGGGTCGTGACATCATGGCCACGCCCCTTGTGACGTCACACCACACCCCCTCAATGCAAGTCTATTGGAAGGGGTGTGGCCCCCACCGCCCGCTTCAAGCGCTCGGAACTAAATGTTCCGAACGCTAGGGCAGCGGAGTATCCCTTTAAAGACACACATGGCCACAAACACTTGGCCAGTAGATATGTGACCACCAGGCCCTCAACTTATCACAAGAAAGGTGCAGCTCAGTCTTCCCTTGCAGGGTGCTTACCTGTTTAAGCTGATGTGGCAGGCATGGGTTTTCAGCCCTATTGACATATTTTGGCCTTGCAGAGAATAGAGGTGGAGTCTCATCACTGCAGGTCACCTGATGAGACCAAACTAATCACCTATTACCCATACTTAGCTTTTTGTATGTTTTGAGAAAACGGCGAATAAGAGAGAATTGAATTCTCCTCTCAGTCCCAAGGACTAAGTGAACCGGATATTGTTAGGTGTCTCTTTTGTTTCTGGTAATGGTGATTCTTTCTTATTTATTTTCAGGGACAGTCATATAAAGGAGTACAGTACAGATTCTTTGTCCCACGTCATATACTGGAGCTTCAGAGCCTGTAGAAATGCTGCTTTTCTCTCTGCAGTTGTAAGACAAGGACATTTTGTTGAAGTCAAGGCATGGTAATAAAAGAATCCGCATAAATACATAAATATACAGTAGGCAAATAAAGAAATACGCTATTTGGACAAAAAAAAAATAGGAAACCTACAAATTAAGACCAATGGAGTTTTTAGGAAATTTAATTCTAAATGTGTAGGTTTTAATATGGGGTTGGCTCCGATTCTGCAGATTTAACAGATTCCTCTATTCTAGGAAGGCTGCAAGATTTTGGAGATGTCTGTGGAAATATTGGCCCATTCATCCAGAAGAGCATTTGTGAGGCCTAAAAACTGATTATGGAGGAAAAGGCATGACTCACAATCTCTGTTCTAGTCCCCCCTTAAAGGGGTATTCCGGATTTATACATCTTATCCCCTATCCAAAGCATAGATGATAAGATGTATGATCGCAGGGGTGTGGCGTGACGTTAATAGGGACCAGACGGTGACGTTTCGTTCCCATCTCAGAGGCAGCGCCCGGCACAGAATGCTGTCACGACCCCTCCCATAGAAATGAATGGAGGGGGTGTGGCATGATGTCACTAGGGGCATGGCCGTGATGTCACGTCCCTGTCTCGGAGGCAGCGCCCGGCACAGTATGCCGGGGGCTGCACTGAGATTGCGGGGATCCCCAGCGGTGGGACTCCTGTGATCATCTTATCCCCTATCCTTTGGATAGGGGATAAGATTTATAAAGCCAGAATACCCCTTTAAAGTGTTGGATGGTGTTGAGGTCAGAGCTTTGCATGGCCAGTCAAGTTCTTCCCCCTTAATGCTGGAGAAGAAAAGGACAAACCCAAACTGTTAACACAAAGTTGGAACCCTACAAGTGCAAAACGTCTTGGTATGCTGAAGCATTACGATTTCCATTCACTGGAACCAAGAAGCCTTGGCCCGGCCCCTGAAGAATAAGCCCATACCAGTATCCCTTTTTCACCAAACTCCACAGCCAGGCACAATGCAGTCAGGCAGGGAACGTTCTTCTGGTATTCGACAAACGCAAACTCATCTATCAAAAGCCAGTGGTGCCATGCTGTATACCACTCCATCTGATGCATGGCATTGATCTTGGGGATGAAAGGCTTTCATGCAGCTAAGTTGCTGAGTTGTTGTGGTTTCTAAATTAGTCCACTCTGATGGTGGAAGATCTAGAAGGGAAGAAATGTCATGAACTGTTTGTCGCAGTGGTGACTCCTATTTCAGTACTATTGTGGTATCTGTGAACTCCTTAGAAAGACTATCATTTCCCAAATGCGTGTAATGCATATGTGACAATGGGACTAAATAAAACTTCAGAATTCAAGGATTAAAGAGCTCTTCCAATACTTTTGTCCATAAAACTAATTTAACACTTTGGCAGTATTCATCTAAAGTATGCATTGATGGACTCATTATATACCTTCCTTTATGATGAGTGCCATTTTACTCTTTTTTTTCCAAACAGATGCCAAAATGACTCCTTTTGAAACAAAATGGGTACATTTACCATGCAAGGGTGTATTCACCTTACCTTTTCAACCTCCGGCGGCTAGATCCAGCAGGAGAATTTCAAAATCACCTTCTGCCATATCCCTGCTAGAGCCATGTCGTACCCCATTCATTTCATCGAGCCGAACTGAGTCAGCTAGTGACTTGGGTCAAGTAATTTTCCGAATGTATCCCACTTTTGGCCAGATAGAAAACCGAGGTCTGCTGCGGCTTTCAGTCTGTGCCGAAAGCCAAAAATGGTTGGTACATGACCAGGCGGTTTTAAAAATCTCTGCAAGAAGGCTGAAAACATGATGTGAATGCAGCCTAAGCTGGAGCCTTTTCTGCTACATATAGTGCAATGAAGTGTAAGATGAGCCTAACCTGTCGAAACTAGGCAGTTTTATGTCACGAAAATGCAATGTTTTAGTAAGATTTTTAGACATATATCACTCATACTGTTCACGTTGTCGAATTCTTTTCTTGTGTCTTACTAAAATACCATATAGCAAAGAAAGTCCGCCTGGCACTACCTAAGTTCAGGACTCTATGAACACTTTGGGAGGAGAAGACTTTGCTAGAGAAACCACTTTACTAGGTCGTGCTCTGTTTCTATTGAGTGACCATCATACAACGTTTCGAACACATAGTATGAAAAAGTGGCACTCACCCATGTGGCAGTCTTCTTTATACTTTATTTATCTTCGGTGCATTGCACAGTTTCTGCAAGGAACTGCGTACAAACAAATGGGGGATTAAAAATCAGCAACAGCTGTTTCCTGCGTAGGCACTTGCGTGCCTACTCAGGAAACAGCTGTTGCTGATTTTTAATATCAATTCCCTGCTGCTAGTTTGTAATGCACCGAAGATAAATATAGTATAAAGAAGATTGCCAAGTGGGTGAGTGCCGTTTTTTTTCATACTATGTCATTGAATCAACATACTAAAACACATTTCCATGTATATTGTGTGCTGACTTCTTGCGAGATCTCCACTGTTTTCTGTTAGTCCTCGTACCATACGATTGTTGCAGCAAAATGTGACCTGTCAATGTGTTGCGTCTTCATTATGCAGCTCAGCGTTTTCCTACCATGGGAGGCACATCAGAAGTCACCGTGTAGCTTGGTCCTAGGGCATGTACTGCTAAAGCCAAATTGTGAGTTTGGTATATTTGGGTGCGCCCTGCTATTTTGAATAGTCATTATAGCAGAGTCGAAGTAAAGAAGGAGCAGTGTATAGGGGGCCGAGCAGTATCTTACCAGCTTCTCATCAGAGAGGATGAAGCAAAAAAGAATTAAATAAAAGAAAAAGTATTTTTTTTTCGGCGCCTGTGACCGGTACGGCTGCAGCATCTTCACATCTCTGTTTATCAAGCTCCGGAGATAGGAGAACGCATTGGTCTTGAAGCTAGAAATGGATGATGAAGCAGGAGAACAAGTCATTTGTGCAGCTGGAAATAGTTGTGCGGGGTGTTTGGAGATAACGGTGGAGACGTACGAGAGGGCGGCATGATTAAGGGATTTAGGTGTCAGACCGAGGATTTAATGTGATTCAGGAAGGAATAGGAAAACCAGTCGAGGATTTGCATAGTGTTGCGGCAGATATGGAGAGGTGAGATAGGTACAGCTATCTGGCTCCAAAGTTTTTTTCACCTACGGTAGACTGTTTACGAATGGCAGAAGCATTCACAGCGGCAATGATCAAGAATAATCGGTTATGAGGGAGGAGTTATTTTTGCTGTAAACATTAAATAATTTGAAATTGGTTTTGATAGACTGGTGCTAGGTTACTTGTGCACCCTAACAGAGGTAGAAAAACCCTATTTTGGTGTATGCTGCTATTGGACTAGTGGTTCCCCTATATACCATTCATAAATAACAATGAAAAACCTGTTATATATAGCCAACAGCGCAAAGTTGGGAAGAGTGAGAGTATAGACAGTGTGACGGTATATACAATATGTAGAAGTTAAATCAATCAAGCTTAGAAGTCATAAGTGTGAAAGGTCACTGGTATGTGTAAAAAGCTGCTATCCTGAATGTTGATAGTGATCCCAGACAGAGGAAATAGTACCTGCTATCGGTGTCATCAGAGGAAGAAATGGGATCCAGCATTGATACAGCAGTCCTAAGTCCTCCATTCGGGCAGCACCCTTTGTGTGGGAGACAGCCCCGGCCGGTGGCATTTCAAACAAGCAGTTGTTGTTAAAAAATCGCTCTCCGGTTTGTGAAGTCACTGTGGAAGTCTGCGAGGGTCAAAATTACTCCGACACGTTTCAAAGACAAAACTGTTTCCTTCATCAGGGTACTAGAAGTCCAATTCAGTGCCTGGACTTCTACCTCCCTGAGCTAGTTTTGAGCGAGGGAACGCCAACAGGAAATACCAGTTCACAATAAGATAGCCACAGCATTATGGTATTCTCACGACATAGCCTTTTAGCCCCAAGACAAGCACAGATCCTTCCTAAGCATGTCCATTACTGAGTTGCATTTCAAATGTTCCTGTTAAGGTAAGTGATAAAACAGTCAAAAGGAAGAACCTAAGAGTTCACAATGACGGCAATGGCAATTTAAACATATAGTAAGAAATAACTGCAATTTTGATGTACTAGGTGACTTTTATGCTAGTGTTATATGGCCCATTTTTAGTGTCTGTATCAAGACCACAATGCCCAGTCTGGGGGATGTGGCCTTGATACAGACACTAAAAATGGTTCTAATAAACTGGAATGTGGTCTGAAGTCATGATATCTATAATGGATGCATATTGGCTCCCTCAGGTAATATAAATAACTAGGATTTTATAAAGTAGTGATAGAAAGAAAATGTATGGTTAAGCTGCCAAATTAAAATAAAAAGGGTCATCTGACCTCTTAATAATAATAAAAAAATCAGAATGTTGTAAAGTAATAAAAGAACTAATAGTCAGTTTACCAATCCGCAGCCCCTTCCCATTCTGACCCTTCCCATTTCCCAGGCCAGTCTCTATTTACTCATCGGACCCCTGTTACCAATCAATGCCTACCGTGGTGACCCCCCTCAGCCAATCTATAATACCTCAGTTTCTGCCTCTTTCTCAAGGATTTTTAAACCCCTTAGTTTTTGTGGGGAACACTTCTTAAAGTGAAGCTCTACATTAAGGTGTTCCTGTCAAAAGATATAAACCAGATAAAACATTTTACCGGTCAGGGACTGATGTTTTAAACCCTGATGAATGATGAAAATGAGGAGAGCACGTGCTTCTCTTCCTGCTCTGTGTCTATGAGACCTGGTCGGTCCCATAGAGTTACATTATGAGACTGTCTTGTTCACATGACACAGAACAGTAACCCCCGATCTACGATAGCCCCAACATACGATCATTTCAACATACAATGGTCTCTCAGAGGCCATCGCATGTTGAAGGCAGCATCAACATACGATGCTTTTGTATGTCGGGGCCATCGCATAAACGGCTATCCAGCAGCGCAGACTGCTTCAGCTACCACCGTATAGCCGTTTACGGTGCCCCGTGTGCTCTAGTGATGGTTACTTACCTGTTCTCTGGGCTCCAGCGCCTCCTCTTCGGGATCCCCTGCATCGCCGGCGCTCTCCATCGTCCACTTTTAGTATTTCCTTCTGGTGCCATTAGCCTTATACAGTACATGCATATTTCAGTAACATTTGCATTCTATGATTGGAGAATACAGATTCATGGAACACACACCTGACCTGCCTTAAAGGGGTACTCCACTGGCCAGCGTTTGGAACATTTAGTTTCGAACACTGTGTGCGTGCTGCAGGAGTCGGCCACACCCCCTTGTGATGTCACGCCACGCCCCCTCAATGCAAGTCTATGCGAGGGAGCGTGGCGGCCGTCCCTCCCCTCCCATAGACTTGCATTGAGGGGGTGTGGCGTGAAGTCAAAAGGGGCATGGCCAAACCCGCAGCGCGCACACAGAGATTGGAACTAAATGTCCCGAACACTGGCCAGTGGAGTACCCCTTTAACACTTCCTCCACTTAGGGTGTCTCTGTCCTGCTGCTGTGGCCTATAGCGCAGAAGTGGAAAGGTTAATAAACCTGTACAGAAAATTATTCTAAGAGTAGATACGTATTACAGAATAATTTACCCAGTACTCCAGATGCTTGAAACCTTGTGGTAGTTAACTTTGAAGGTTTAGCCTGAGATGAGAGAAAAAAGATTGAGTATAAGTGATAATGTACTCACTGGGGGAGATTTATCAAAACCTGTGGAGAGGAAGAGTGGTGCAGTTGCCCATAGCAACCAATCAGATTGCTTCTTTCATTTTCCACAGGCCTCTTTAGAGGCCTGTGGAAAATGAAAGAAGCAATCTGATTGGTTGCTATGGGCAACTGCACCACTCTTCCTCTGCACAGGTTTTGATAAATCTCCCCCACTGACCGTAGCTTTTAGTATTGCTATTACACTGTTCTTTCTGTGTTCATAACCTGTGGGCCTGCCCGTAAAGCTTTCCGTTGCGTTACCTCTGCCGAGTTGGTAACATAATATTTTCTCCACTTGCGCGCATCATTTTAGATCCGAGATGCACAGAGGTATGAAGAAACCCTTCCTCGCGGCAGCTGAATGAATTTGCTTTCTCATAGTATCACCTCCAAGGTTTTTTTCTGCATGTGTGAATATAAAACCTGTGAAAAATTGTCACTTTTAGGAACAAGAGTACAAGAACATATCTGCTTCTCCGGCTGAATATTCTACATTTAGACAAGTTCTCCAAGGACCCTGTAAATAAGTAGAACGTTAATGAAGATGTATCGGTCTAAAAGAGTCCACCGAGCGGTCTTGTCATTCAGATCCTTCAAGCGACAATAAAGACGAGATACGTTTTGTTTATCTTCCTCGCCCTTTCTCTTTACCCATTTATAAATATTTCGGCCCTAGTGGTACAGTAGACAATAGACAGATTTTTGTGGGTAGATAGGTGCGGCAGGCTGAGAATTAGGCCTTTTAGGAAGGTACATAAGGAGACGCCAATGGTAGGGGGAAGACCCTGTTGCATACTTTGCCCTAGGCCCAGGTACTTTATGTTAGATCCCTTTTGCCACATCATAAGTGGATGGTTAAAGAGGATGTGGTTTTCTTGTTTAGCTCCTTTTCTAGTGCGCTCCCCTCCCAGTAATTACAGATATGGAAGTATCTAAAATTTAGAGTATCTAAAGTTAGAGGGGTACTATTGTGCCTTCAGCCTACCTGGTAATTGGTTCTAAAGGCACCAAAATGTCATCCAAAAATAGAAAAAAGTGAGGATTAAAGAAAAATAAGTAGATAACTAATATAGATAAAGCAAATCCTTATATATAAATGTAGGAAAGATCTGCTGGGAGCTGTAAATCACTGTCTATGTCAGTGTTTCCCAAGCAGGGAGCCTCCAGCTGTTGCAAAACTACAACTCCCAGCATGCCCGGACAGCCTTTGGCTGTCCGGGCATGCTGGGAGTTGTAGTTTTGCTACAGCTGGGAGCACCCTGCTTGGGAAACACTGGTCTATGTAGAGGACAGGAGCTTCTTCAGGGTCCTGTACAGTACATGCAGTGTCCTAAAAAAAGTAACATGGAGTCACCCTCACCTGGTGTCCAAAGGAGCAGCTAACCCTGGTACAGGTAAAGTGTACAGAACATGTAATACCTCCCTGTACTGTAGGGGGCGCTACCAGATATCAGTCAGTGCATACACTTCAGTAATACAGGTGTTTTACCAGTAAAATGTCCATTCTGATTGGTCGGTTCTTCCGGCCATTGACACGTTTCACAGATCTGGACTGTCTGTACATTGTACGTTGAGTCTGGTTTCAAGTTACAATGGTCCAGAAAAGACCATTGTATGTTGAAACTATTGTATGTTGAGGCCATTGTAGGTTGAGGGATCACACCTTCAGGTTTTTCATTGCAATTATTGAATACAAAGTCAGAAATGGATCATAAATGGAGGAAATGTAAAAGGGAAAGACGAATACTTATTTACTTTCCAAATCTATTCCTCACTTTGTGTTTAATAAGTAGAATAATAAACCTAAACACGTGAACGCACCCTAACATTTCTGACAAACCCTATTTGCATAACTGTGACCTTTATTTGTATAGCCAAACCCACAAATAGTGTGTGTAATGACTAACTTTTCAGACTTTTTCTTTAAAGGGGTACTCCTGTGCCCCAGCCTTCTGAACATCCGGTTCAGAAGGTTTGGAGCAACAGCCGCAATGTCATGACCACGCCCCCTTGTAACATCATGCCACGCCCCCTCCATTGATTTCTATGGGAGGGGGCGTGACGGTTGTGACATGAATCAAAGGGGCATGGTATGATGTTACAAGGGGGCGTGGTCATGACATTGCGGCTGTTGCTCCAAATTACACACACTATTTGTGGGTTTGGCTATACAAATAAAGGTCACAGTTATACAAATAGGGTTTGTCAGAAATGTTAGGGTGCGTTCACGCGTTTAGGTTTATTATTCTACTTATTAAACACAAAGTGAGGAATAGATTTGGAAAGTAAATAAGTATTCGTCTTTCCCTCTTCCTCCATTTATGATCCATTTCTGACTTTGTATTCAATAATTGCAATGAAAAACCTGAAGGTGTGATCCCTCAACCTACAATGGCCTCAACATACAATAGTTTCAACATACAATGGTCTTTTCTGGACCATTGTAACTTAAAACCAGACTCAACGTACAATGTACAGACAGTCCAGATCTGTGAAACGTGTCAATGGCCGGAAGAACCGACCAATCAGAATGGGCAATTTACTGGTAAAACACCTGTATTACTGAAGCGTATGCACTGACAGATATCTGGTAGCGCCCCCTACAGTACAGGGAGGTATTACATGTTCTGTACTCTTTACCTGTACCAGGGTTACCTGCTCCTTTGGACACCAGGTGAGGGCGACTCCATGTTACTTTTTTAGGACATTGCGTGCACTGTACAGGACCCTGAAGAAGCTCCTGTCCTCTACATAGACCAGTGTTTCCCAACCAGGGTGCTCTCAGCTGTAGCAAAACTACAACTCCCAGCATGCCCGGACAGCCTTTCGCTGTCCGGGCATGCTGGGAGTTGTAGTTTTGCAACAGCTGGAGGCTCCCTGCTTGGGAAACACTGACATAGACAGTGATTTACAGCTCCCAGCAGATCTTTCCTACATTTATATATAAGGATTTGCTTTATCTATATTAGTTATTTACTTATTTATCTTTAATCCTCACTTTTTTTCCTATTTTTGGATGACATTTTGGTGCCTTTAGAACCAATTACCAGGTTTCCATAGAGTTCTGGTCTCAACATACAATGGTTTCAACATACAATGGTCGTCCCGGAACCAATTAATATTGTAACTTGAGGGACCACAGTATTATTGTCTCATTAGTGCTCCACACAATAACTATACCCCTCTTTGTGCTCTACTTAGTGCCCCTTTACAGTAATAATGTGCCCTTAGGGCCTCTACATGGTAAGAGAGACCCCTCCTTAGTAAAAGTGCCTCCTTAGTGCCCCCCACACAATAATAGATTTCGATTTAGAATCTGCATTTGTTCTTCTGTCCTAGGCCCCTGCCATTGGCTGCCTAGTGACAAATGAAGCCCTGGGACAAGCCCCTTTAACATCTCGCCCCCCTCCCCATATTTTGGCTTAGGTTGTTTCCTTTATAACTCACTATATGTCCAATGTGCCCCACAGTAAATGACTATTTATGACTGTATCTGATGTATCTAATACATGTCACAATGGGAGGACTGACCGATGATCAATTAAACTCCAAAACGTTCAATCAATTGTTCAATTCATTCAATTGATTGTCCTGTCTTTGTTATGCAGGCACAGAAGCCATTGGAAAAAAGATTTATTCTAGTCTCATTGCCAGTAGCTTATGGACTATCTCTGAAAGAAACACATTGTATGATAATAATACAGTGGTCCCTCAACATATGATTTTAATTGGTTCCAGGAGAACCATCATATGTTGAAACCATCATATGTCGAGTACATGTGTCTATGTAAAAATGGTAATTGGTTCTGGGGCCTCGGAACCATTGTATGTTGAATACATATCTCTATGGGAAACTGCTAATTGGTTCTGGGATGACCATTGTATGTGGAGTGTATGGGGAGTGTTTAACAAACCAGGGTGCCTCCAGCTGTTGCACAACTACAACTCCCAGCATGCATGTACAGCCATTGACTGTCTGGGCATGCTGAGAGTTATAGTTTTGCAACAGCTGGAGGCACACTGATAGGGAAACATTGATGTATGGGGTGTATAGTGTGTATATGTATTGTATGTGATGTGTGACATTGCATACAGTACTGTACAGTTATTTAAATACCTTCAGGGGGGACAGAATGTCCTCCATTACGATCCTGCCGACTACAGCTCTATAGGAAAGGAAGGGGAGGGCAGCCAGCAGCTCATTGGATGCCTGCAGCAAGATGCTGCAGGCTATTGGCTATGGCTGCACTGGGGGGGCGGGGCTTACATGGAGCTCACAGTGGAAGCCTGTATGAGTTAGCAGGACAGCATGTGAGTAACAGGAGGCAGAACGGGGCACACGGGGCACATTAAACAACTATCTGTCAGTTGCTGAAGTTGTCAGCGCTGTTTGTACGATGGCCCCCGACACACAGCAGCATCATATGTCGATGCTGCCTTCAACATACGATGGGCTCTGAGAGGCCATCATATGTTGAAATGATCATATGTCGAGGCCATCATATGTCGAGGGGTCACTGTACTGCAATGTGTTTGAGATAGGAGATCCAACCTACTGTATAGACACACAGCAAAACAATGGCAACCTGTACATCAGATAACAACCTACAAAACTGACAATCCAAACTGCTAAACTTTATTGAATAACTAAATAGTACAACAATACAAAATGGACAAGGACCCCACCCTTGGGGTGGGGTCCTTGTCCTTTTTGTATTGTTGTACTATTTAGCTATAAAAAAAAAGTTTAACATTTTGGATTGTCAGTTTTGTGGGTTCTTATTATATTGTATCTGACAAATGCTGGTTTGTAGGTTTAAAGGGGTACTCCTGTGGAAAACATTTTTTTAATTTTTTTATCAACTGTTGCCAGAAAGTTAAAGAGATTTGTAAATTACACAAGGGAAGTTTCCCGACAGCTCCAATCTCCCACCTGCGCACGGACTGGCCAATAGCGTGTTTGGCCAAATCTTCAAGACGGCAAGGAAATAGAATGTCCAGCGCTTCTGGTGCAGTTTCTTAGACTTTATTAGATTATAAAAGCATATACAAGGCAGAGACGGGAACGCTGACACGTTTCGGATCCGTATGATCCTTAGTCGTGGCCATGACGTTGGCGTTCCTGTCTCTGCCTTGTATATGCTTTTATAATCTAATAAAGTCCAAGAAACAGCACCAGAAGCGCTGGACATTCTATTTCCTTGCTGTCTTGAAGATTTGTAAATGACTTCTGTTAAAAAATCTTAATCCTTCCAGTACTTATTAGCTGCTGAATACTTCAGAGGAAATTATTTTCTTTTTGGAACACAGAGCTCTCGGCTGACAACATGACCACAGTGCTCTCTGCTGACACCTCTGTCCATTTTAAGAACTGTCCAGAGTAGGAGAAAATCCCCATAGAAAACATATGCTGCTCTGAACAGTTCCTAAAATGGACAGAGATGTCAGCAGAGAGCACTGTGGTCATGATGTCAGCAGAGACCTATGTGTTCCAAAAAGAAAAGAATTTCCAGTGTATAATTTAGCAGCTAATAAGTACTAGAAGGATTAAGATGTTTTAATAGAAGTAATTTAGAAATCTGTTTAACTTTCTGGCACCAGTTGATTAAAAAAATAAAAATAGAAAAAAGTTTTCACCTGGAGTGCCCCTTTAACTGTGCATTAGATAGTATAGTTCAGCATGTACTCACCACATATTTAGGAACAGTCCTGCAGAGATCATCCACTTGTGTGCCTAGTGGTATACATGTCTTATGGAGCAGCGGCTGCTGAGGAAATAGTTTTATATTGGAAGGGCAAAGGTTTCTGCAGTAATATCAGGAAGTATTACTTTAGTGAGAGAGTAGTGGATGCATGGAATAGCCTTCCTGCAGAAGTGGTTGCTGCAAATACAGTGGAGACGTTTAAGCATGTATGGGATAAGCATAAGGCTATCCTTCATATAAGATAGGGCCAGGGACTATTCATAGTATTTAGGACATTGGGCAGACTAGATGGGCCAAATGGTCCTTATCTGCCGACACATTCTATGTATCTATAAATAGTTATATGTGTCCTCAATTCTACTGTGTTTCATCTTGTCACAAGTTTCTGTGTAAATCATTCCTGTTCAACAATGGGGAATTAAATGTCTCATTGAACATTTGTTACAGGGAGTTGCCCTAGAATCACAACTTATGGGCTATCCATAGGATTGGTAATACGTGTCTGATGATGTTGAGTGGGAGTGGGGTAGTGCCTCTTACCGTCTTCGATTATATATTTGGGTGTCCCCTATCCCCCATTTTAGTAGAGCAGTAGTCAAGCTTGTGGACTGGCACTCCATTCAAAGTTTGTTGAAGGAAAACTGAACTTGGCTATATCCATAAGTCTCATAGAGCTGAATGGAGTTGCAGTGTGCATGCTTGACTGCCCATTCATTCACACAGAGGACACTGGATCCCCATTCTCATGATTAGTGGGGTCTCAGAGGTTGGCCCCATGTGATCAGACGCTTATCACCTATCACTTACCCTGTGATGCATTTTTGTTCAAGTGTAGGGCAATTCAGGGACCTAACAGGGTAATGTTTCTCCTTAAGTAGAGATCCAATAGGCACATGGAGACTAACAGGCCATGCATGTTCCATTTGGATTACTGGGAAGAAGCTAAACAAAGTAGTTTACCTGTACCTCTAAAAGGTGTAACCACAGAGCTACTTTGCATATCCTTATTTACATGCAATGCCTTTGCACATTAGATAAGAATAGGATGAACAATTTCCTATTTAGCCCAGTCATTTGGATACAGTGTATGTTCCATCTTGGCTCTATATCATTTACCTTACTTGTTTCTATTCTATGACGTTCCTGAACCGCAGTATCGACCCTTTCTATTATGACTTCAGAAAGTGTATTTCCATTGCTCCAACCTCTACTCATTGTAAATAGCAAATTATCCTGACTAATGTGGACAATCCACTCTGTGAATGTAGGTTTCCCCACTGAGAAGCTCCAAGTAGAATTTCCCTCCGTGTTCTAATTACTCTCATTTATATCATTAGCTCGGCACGCTGAGGATCCTTTGTGTCTGCCGTGTACAGATGGTCTCCAGGGGCTATTGTCTTTGAGCTGATGTATTTGTCTAGTGCTGCTGAATAGAGATGGTGCTCCTGTGATACCTTCAGTTCTCCCCTTAACAATGTCAGGAGGTCTGTTAATGTACATCTGTAATTTGCAGCTTGGGGCTTTGAGATTTGGCGCTGCCAAAGACTAAGGGGAGTACAATAAAAAAAAAAAAAGTAAAAGAGAAACTTTTAGTTTCTCTTTTACTTAGTTTTTTTTTATTAGTTTTTTTTATTGTACTTCCCTTAGTCTTTAAATGGAAGACATGGAAGAAGCAGGACTGTAGCGGTTAGGTATAGCCCCAAATATATTTATGTTAGTTGTAAAGCTCAGGAAACATAATTCTCTCTATCTGGGTCTGTGCGAACGCAGGTTTACACACCCTAAGATTTCTGGCACAGGTTTTCCCTCCGAGTGACGTAGATTTTTGCCATGGTTTTGAATGTGAATTAGACCCATGCAATGAATCTTCTTCAACTTTCTAGGAAAATCTGGATGCATACTAAGATCAGTCAAAGGACCAAGTTGTTAACGGGGCAAAAAACTTTTAATATCACATTTACAACGTGTTTCTGGGCTGCTGCAGTCCCTTCATCATGTAGGGGGTGCCATTGTAGAGTTAGAAAGCGGCTGTTGCCTGGATTGTGCGAAATAATTGTTGTTTGTAACCCAGTAATGTTGAAATGAAGTAAAAAAAATAAAAAGTCCTATAAGGGAATGCCACCTATTTCTGTTCTAGGACATTTATATGTGCAGTGAATACTAGCAGTACACACTATTTAGGGTAGTACATTCTAAAACACCTACACACCTCGGTGAAGAACCCTCACCCATCTGAAAAGATAACATCTGACCTGATCCCCCTCCAGTAATCTTCTAGTAATGTTTATGATTGCATAGCATTCTGGTATTTTTTTTTTAATCTTTTACACTTTGATAGTTTTGTGTCACAATTGTCCATCCTCACCCTTACCTTGTGGATGCCCGCATTGATAGATGAATAGATATTATGAAAAGGTTGATAGATCTTAAAAATCCCTTCAGACCTTATCTAGAACTTTAATGCCATATCCCTTACTGTGTTTCCATGACCTTATCAGAGGTAGGGCATTGGACGATGCAGAACAATGCATAAGATGAACTGATATATTGTCCTTTCTCAAGCTAGGGTTCCAGATTTTATGACCCCATAACTTGCTCTCCTGGAAAGCTGGTGCTACAAGCTAGTTTGCATGCTTTTTCCCAGGGAGCATTGCTTGGCACAGTTGTCAGTCTCCACAAGGAGAAACATTACCCCCTCAAATCTATGACCCAGTGGACGTGAAGAAGCAGTAGCTGCGACATGGGTCATGCTGTCTGGGTCCCCCAGCTGCTGTCTCTCTTAAATATGGTGCCTAATAAGCAGAGGCTCTGTACTATAGCCAGGTAGAAATTTTTTCTGTGCGGTAGATGGAAGTTGAGGGACACCTTGCACGGTAGGGGTCACCCGTACCATATGTTGATTGGTTACCAGGCTGGCACTGCCAGTGCTGTCGTCCCCGTTATTGTGTGACACATCACTGAAGAAATAAAAATGCTTTGCAACAGAACCGGTGAGTGCCGCTTCATTTTCTTTTTGCATTACTATTTTATATACTGTAAACACTTAGTGAGTTATGAACCTATGGTTGTGGTGTGGGCTCCGGTGATAACGCTCTGTTCAATGCATGAATTCCTCCTTTTTTTATGGATTATTTTTCAATAAAGCTTTTTTTTTTTTGTATATTCTCATGCAAGTCCAATTGGTTCTCTTTTGTGTTTATAGTTATATATAGTTATAGCTCACTAATACAAGGGTGCCTACCAAGCATCTATTTTGCAATCTAAGGCTATGTTCACAGTGTAAAACAAGCCATGTGTTATTTTTTTTCTACAATAATATAACCGTTGTTAATATTGCCTTGTATGTAATTCCTGGTGGGCGGTAAAAGAATTAGCATGCTCTTTATTTTTATCTTTAAGAATTATAGAATAACAAAATCCAACTGTACTGCTAGGATTACACTTAAAGTTTTTGTCAAAAAACAAAAACACCATAGCGTTTTTGCCTTTTTTTTTAATCCAAAACGCTACAGACAGATAGTAGCTGGGAAGCAATAGAGATCTGAAACACCAGATCCAAATAGTATTTTTTTTATTTTGCCGTTTATTCACCCTATTGTTTGCATTTTTAGTGACAGTATTCCAAAAATTGTAGCATATCATGGTTTTAAGTCTGGTCTAGAGATGAGCGAATCGAATCTGCCAAATCCGAATTCGTTTCGGATTTGATTTGCAACGAATTTCACGCAAAATGCTTCATTAAACTTTATTTAGTGCAGTCTAAAATGGTGGATCAACATGTGAGGACATGGGGCAAGGAATCCTGGGAAGGCGGGAACAAGGGTCGGAGGGATGACCCTGAATCACATGCAGCATGCAGCCTATCAGCAGCCAGTCACCCCTGTGATGTCACAGCCCTATATAATCGGCAGCCATCTTGCGGCCAGTCACATCAGCGTTCTATTACAGAGAGAGAGGGACAGAGAGCAGTGTGTGTTGCACAGAAAAGCATTTTTACAGCAGCGATTCACCTCCCAGTCACATCAGCGTTTTATTGCAGAGAGAGGGACAGAGAGAAGTGTGCTGCACGGAAATGCTTTTTTACAGCAGCGATTCACCTCAAGCCCAAATCCAGCCTAGAAGCACTGATAGGGAAAGAAGTGAGATTGAGAGAGAAAGTGACATTTTGGGTGTAGTACACAGCGACTGTGTGCTGCAGTACTGGTGTTTACAAAAACTGAAAAGCTAATAGTAGCCAAACAATAGAAAATATGGAAAATGAATGAAGTCGCACTCACCCGAATTTCTCTTCAGCGTGTAAAAATCTTTTATTCCAACATTGATAGCAGTGAAAGAAGGAAGTTACAATACCATAGCGGGGAGCGAGAGGCGGCAACACCTTGGCCGGAAGAAGCGTCCGCAGGTGACGTAAAACTAGGAGCCTATCAGTGGTGTGCCCCGCGTCTGAGAGTTTGCCGGCTCTCGCTCCCCGCTATGGAATTGTAACTTCCTTCTTTCACTGCTATCAATGTTGGAATAAAAGATTTTGACACGCTGAAGAGATATTCGGGTGAGTGCGACTTCATTCATTTTCCATATTTTCTATTGTCTGGCTACTATTAGCTTTTCAGTTTTTGTAAACACCAGTACTGCAGCACACAGTCGCTGTGTACTACACCCAAAATGTCACTTTCTCTCCCAATCTCACTCCTTTCCCTATTATGCTATTGAAGTCTGCACCCAAGAATATTGCCATTTGCAGTGTATACCGATGCAACTGGAGCCCTAGACTGGGATTACGTTTATCAGAGCAGTGCCTGGTCTACACCCTTTTTCCTTATTATATTGACTAATAGTAGCCAGCCAATTAGAGTGAGCAGAGCACTAAAAGCATATTGTCCTCTGTTAAGTGTAAGCTGTGTGTACATCTGAGTGGTGTACCATTTTTCCTGTTAAAGTCTTAAGTGCCTAGATACTGTGAAAGGCCAGGCAAAAGTACACACCTGCTGGTGTTGTAGACAAATACTGTTTTAACCCCTTAAAGACCGGGGGTTTTTCCGTTTTGGCATTTTCGTTTTTTGCTCCTTGCCTTTAAAAAATCATAACACTTTCACTTTTGCACCTAAAAATCCATATTATTGCTTATTTTTTGCGCCACCAATTCTACTTTGTAATGACGTTAGTCATTTTGCCCAAAAATCTACGGTGAAACGGAAAAAAAAATCATTGTGCGACAAAATTGAAAAAAAAAAACCCGCCATTTTGTAACATTTGGGGGCTTCCGTTTCTACGTAGTACATTTTTCGGTAAAAATGATACCTTATCTTTATTCTGTAGGTCCATATGATTAAAATGATACCCTACTTATATAGGTTTGATTTTGTCGTACTTCTGGAAAAAATCATAACTCCATGCAGGAAAATTAATATGTTTAAATTTGTCATATTCTGACCCCTATAACTTTTTTATTTTTCCGTGTATGGGGCAGTATGAGGGCTAATTTTTTGCGCCGTGATCTTAAGTTTTTAACGGTACCATATTTGCATTGATAGGACTTATTGATCCCTATTTATTCATTTTTAAATGATATAAAAATTGACGAAAAATGCACTATTTTGGACTTTGGAATTTTTTTGCGCGTACGCCATTGACCGAGCGGTTTAATTAACGATATTTTTTTATAATTCGGACATTTCCGCACGCGGTAATACCATATATGTTTATTTTTATTTACACTGTGTTTTTTTTTTATGGGAAAAGGGGGGTGATTCAAACTTTTAATCCATGATTCTGCCGCTTAACTGCTCATGCCTGGATCTCAGGCACTGAGCAGTCATTCGTCAATCGAACAGCGAGGAGGCAGGAAGGGACCCTCCCGCTGTCCTGTAAGCTGTTCGGAATGCCTCGATTTCGCCGCGGCTATCCCGAACAGCCCACTGAGCTAACCGGCAGTTTTTACTTTCACTTTTAGCCGCGTGGCTCAGCTCTGAGCGCGCGGCTAAAGGGTAACAGCGAGCGGCACCGCGATCGGCTCTGCGCGCTATTAGCGGCGGGTCCCGGCTTCACTATAACGCCGGGCCCGCCGTGATATGATGCGTCCTTGGTCCTTAAGGGGTTAAGCGTACTGGAGCGCATTGTCCTCCCCTCATAAGTGCATACCGCATACGTACATCTAAGTGGTGTACCATTTTGTTCCTGTTAAAGTCTTAAGGGCCTAGATACTGTGAAAGGCCAGCCAAAAGTACACACCTGCTGGTGTTGTAAACAGATCCTGTTTTAAGCATAGTGGAGCGTATTGCACTCCCCTTATATACACACTAAGTATGTCAGGCAGAGAAGTGCAGGACGTGCACAGAGGAGTGGCAGAAGCCTAAATTCATCAGGCAGAGGTCGCAGCAGACTAGGGGCAAGTGGCAGCAGGGGTCGCAGCGAGAGGCCTGAGCTCCCGGTATCAGCTAGCGGTCGTGTCTCGACCAGCAACCCATCTGGCTTCATCGATTGGTTAACACGGTCATCCACCTCATCACAGGTGACATCTGACAAACCCAGTCAACAGTTGGTGGGTTCCTCAGACACAACCCTCAGTTGGCATGGCCCAGGAGCAGTCCCTGTCCTCCCATATGTCCTATGCTGTTCCCTCCCCCACATAAGTATCTTATGCTCTTGGTTCAGCTCCACTATTAGTGAGGACGATCTACAAGAGGACAGAACTGTAACTACGATCAGGGACAATACATGTCCTTTACGGCACACTGGGTGAACGTGGTTCCTGCACAGCCACAACAGCAACTTGGACAGGTCACACTGTTTCCACCTCCACGCTCTCAGGCCATTGGTCCTGTGACAGTGTGCGACTCCCCCTCCTCATCCTCCACCGTGTCCTCAGCCTCCACTGCATGGACAAGTCTCAGTGGCCCTTCAGCATACCATGTGTGCAGGGCACGGTGGTGTCAAACTGAGTCACACGGGAAAAACTGCTAAAAGTTATTCATCAGGAAATCGAATCATGGCTTACTCCACGAAAACTGGAAATGGGATCCATGGTGACAACAGGAAGAACATCTTGTCTGCGCTGCGACAAGGAAGCCTGAGACATGCACCCTGCATGGCACACATGTTCAATCTGTTTCCTGAAGTGTTCCCCCCCATCTGCAAGACATCCTAACAATGGGAAGCTTTGCATGCACTTCAGCCACTCGTACAACGCAAAGCACACCCTCCTTGAGTTGCAGCATCAGAACGATATCCCCCAACATGATTTGCGACGTTTCCACACGTCAGAATTCCACCCTCCATATGTTGGACCAAATATACGAACAGAGAAAAGCCATCACCGATTTCTTGAAGATCCAAGCGGATAGGGGGACTCCCCTGTGTAACTTCAATGTCAACCAGTGGCAGCTGATACGTGACACCTGCTGTTGCTCAGGCCCTTTGAGGAAGCACATTATTAGTCAGTCGCCAGGTTTACGGGATGAATTACGTCATTCCACTGCTTCATCTACTACAACACGTGTTGGTAACAATGGCTGGTCAGGGCACTGGAGACGTGGCGCCTATATCTTATGGCCACATGAGCCCTGTGGGGGCTGAACTGGAGCCAGTGGAGCACAGTTTAGGTTTCGCGAGATGGGTGATTTTTCTAGTCAGACAGGAGAGGAGGAGCAGGAGCAGCTAGAGGAGCTAGAGGGTTATGAGGAAGGCGAGACAGAGGACCTAGACACACCTTGGCAGTATGCAGTATAGATGGAGGCAGGGATTCCCTCCGAGTCACTTGTACAAATATCACGATGCATGCTCACTTGCTTGCGTAGTGACCGCCGAATTGTCACCATTCGGCAGTGGAATGCCTTCTTGTTTTCCACCTTATTGGACCCTCCCTACTGGCGCAAAATGGGGGCCTTTTTATCACCCACTGAGAGGGAGGACAAACTGACTTACTATAGAGAAATCCTACGTAGACACGAGGGGCCCTCTGCGCCCACCTTCCAATGCCATGAATGCTGGGGAGGGGTGGGGTGGCAGGAGCAGTACCAGTTCTGCTGGACTTCTGGGCAGCCAAACTTGATTTGTGGCTGCAACTAGCAGAGTTTGCCCTGGAAAAGCTGTCCTGCCCGGCCAGTAGTGTGCCATCAGAGCGGATGTTTAGTGTGGCGGAGGCCATAGTAACCCCCAGGAGAACTCGTCTGTCCATGAAAAATGTGGAGAGACTGACCTTTGTGAAGATTAATCAGGCATGGGTCAGCCAGGATTTCCACCCACCAATGCCTAATGCATCAGATTAGATTGACCATGGTGCCACACCAACACTTCACAAATATGGTTAGTGCAAAACATATTTAAGGTGCTGCTCCCAGTTACAGACAGTCCACCGCATCAGACCACAAGTAAGTATTGAGGATATGCATTAGCTAAAACGTAACTTTTCTTAGGATAAAATATATGTACCCCAAATTTTTTTTAAATCAAACAAAAGGAAAGGTGTGCAAAAAACACCATGTGCCACCTACACCACCAAGTATTGATGTGAGGCAAAGACCTCTAAAAGGTGGAAGGGAACAACGTATGGTGCATTGTAACCGGTGGGGGTAAAAACTTCCCCTGTAAGGCCCTACTCTTCCATTATTAGTTCTCTTCTTGGCAAGTGTTACTCGCCCTAAAAAGGGCAGCCCCACACAGGAACCTCTCCCTATTTCCCCCTACAAACACTGCCATTTCCCAGGGTTCTTAGGTGGAAATTAGATACTATTCTGATCCTGCCACTCGCCTGATGCCACACATCTGATGCAAACTTTTTTCACCCACCTTTATCACCGGGTACTGGTATTGCCACCCACCGCACCACTCTGTCACCGGGTCACTTTCAGGACTCCTGATGCTGCTGCTGCCATCTCCAGGCTGTCTCATTCTGCCACCATATGCTCTCCTCGTGCTGATGCCACCTACAGGCTGTCTCATTCTGCCACCATATGTTCTCCTCCTGCTGCCGCCAACTCCAGGCTGTGTTATTGACCACTATATGGTCTCCTCATGCTGCTGCCAATTCCAGGCTTTGTCATTCAGCCACTATATGGTCTCCTCATGCTTCCGCCACCTTCAAGCGGTGTCATTCAGCCACTATATGCTGGCGCCACCTCCACGCTGTGTCATTCAGGCACTATATGGTCTCCTCATGCTGCTGCCACCTCCATGCTGTGTCATTCAGGCACTATATGGTCACCTCATACTGCCACCACCTCCACGCTGTGTCATTCAGGCACTATATGGTCTCCTCATGCTGCCGCCACCTCCACGCTGCGTCATTTAGCTACTATATGGTCTCCTCATGCTGTCACCAACTCCAGGCTGTGTCATTCAGCCACTACATGGTCTCCTCATGCTGCCGCAAACTCCACGCTGTGTCATTCAGCCACTATATGCTGCCGCCAACTCCAGGCTGTGTCATTCAGCCACTATGTGGTCTCCTCATGGTTCCGCCGCCACCAGGCTGTGTCATTCAGCCACCATATGTTCTCCTCATGCTGCTGCAAACTCCAGGCTGTGTCATTCAGCCACTATATGCTGCCGCCAACTCCAGGCTGTGTCATTCAGCCACTATGTGGTCTCATCATGCTGCCACCAACTCCAGGCTGTGTCATTCAGCCACTATATGTTCTTCTCATACTGCCGCCACCTCCACACTGTTTCATGCAGCCACTATAGGGGAGATTTATCAAAACCAGTGCAGAGGAAAAGTTGCCCAATTGCCCAAAGCAACCAATCAGGTCGCTTCTTTCATTTTTAACAAGGCCTCTGCAAAATGAAAGAAGTGATCTGATTGGTTGCTATGGGCAACTGGACAACTTTTCCTCTGCACATGTTTTGATAAATCTCCCCCTATATGGTCTTGTCATGCTGCCACCACCTCCACTTTGTGTCGTGCAGGCACTATATGGTCTCCTCATGCTGCCGCCACCTCCACGCTGTGTTATTCAGCCACTATATGGTCTCGTCATGCTGCCGCTATCTCCAGGCTGTGTCACTCAGCAACTATATGGTCTCCTCATGCGGCCACCAACCCTAGGCTGTGTCATTCAGCCACTCTATGTTCTCCTCATGCTGCCGCCACCTCCACACTGTGTCATTCAGCTACTATATGGTTTCCTCATGCTGCTGCCACCTCCACGCTGGGTCATTCAGCCACTATATGGTCTCCTCATGCTGCCACCACCTCCACGCTGTGTCATTCAAGCACTATATGGTCTCCTCATGCTGCCGCCACCTCCACACTGTGTCATTCAACCACTATATGATATCTTCATGCTGCCGCCACCTCCACGCTGTGTCATTCAACCACTATATGGTATCCTCATGCTGCCGCCACCTCCGCGCTGTGTCATTCGGCCACTATATGGTCTCCCCATACTTATGGCACCTCCAGGCTCTGTCATTGTGCCACTCTGCGACAGTGATTGTATTAGCAACGCCTCTGATCTGCATGTCATACTGAATAACAGTATTATTTCACTAACCCAGCACACACCCTATGTGTGTTACAGCAAGGCAAAGTGTTCTACACCCCTATTGAGGCTCTCTGTAGGCCAGAAATAGCCGTTTTTAATAGCCAAATCAAATTCAATTTAATCAGCCGAATCAAATTTTTCAAAAATTCACTCATCTCTAGGCTGGTCACAATACTGGATACGGGGCAAAAATGAGTCAACCTGATTCACGATCTGACTCTGGTCGGCTAATTTAATGAATGAGATGGGGGCCCGGTCTAGCTGTGATACGGGAGAGCCCGGTTTTCCCATCCCCCAGCTGGATCCAATCCCCATTTGGCCAAAACTTAATGTGAACCCAGCCTTACATTTGTCCCTGTCACGGCTCCAGCACCTCCTCTGGTCCTCTGTTGGGTGGCTGACAGCATTGAGGAGACTGAGGCCAGTCGGCATTGAGGAGGCATGAGGCCAGTCAGCCTTATGGAAGGTTAGTGCATCCATACCTGTCTTTTCGGTCTTGCACTTTGCATAACTAGTAAAAACCATTTTATTGTCTCGGCTGCAGCTGCTGAACAGTCAGAGAGGTGGCTCACTCTCTGAGCTCTCTGTAAGGGAGTATCCCCGGCCCCGCCTTTCACCAATGATTGACAGCTCTAGCATACAGTCAAAAAGCCGCTAGAGCTGTCAATCAATGGAGAGGCCTAGGACGCTCTCATTTCAGTGAGCCCAGGGAAAGAGCCCTTCTCTCAGACAGTTCAGTAGCTGCAGCCGGGACATTAAAATGGTGTTTTCTTAGTCATGCAAAGTCCATGACCGAGAACACAGGTATGAATGCACTGACCTTCCATAAGGCTATTTAGGACTGTCAGCAGTTTTACCACCACACTGCTGACAGATTCACCTTAAACTGTGTCATATCATAGTCCTATGCCTGTGATAGTGTTTTTTGCCCTCCACTAGTGTTTCCTGTACCATATGAATTTGGTGCCCTGACTTCTGCTTTGGTCTTGACTCTTCCTTTGCCTTCTGTACTTCACTGCCCTCTAGGTTGGACCCTTGATTGTCCTGATTTTTGCACTACTCTGCCCTGTTGGTTTCTGACTCTCCTGCTTGTCTCTGGTTAACCCCTTGTCTCCTGATTTAGTACCTTACCTGCCCATGTTGCTGCCCCAGCCTGTCTGATTTTTTCTGACGCTCTGTGCACATAGTCCCGAGTAAGGATCGTCATCCAGTTGGCGGCATCGTTCAGAGCGGATCATCCAAGTAAGTAGGGACAGTGGTTGAGACTAGCACTATCTGCACTAATCTCTACCGGATGTGACAATCAGAACAAGTAGGTGTATTCAAGTTACCTTTACACCACCGATACCTAACCACGTACCTATCTGAAGATTCTGTCCAGCCTGGAATATCTTGTGCTAAACAGCAGCACTACCGGAGTCCGACATCCAGGCAGCATTGTCAAGCGCCTGTGACGTCACACTACACTCCATCAGGATACCATGAGGTCTGCATTAATCCATCGCTTGATAGCATCTACAGCGAAACATCTCGGAAGCCGCTCCTATTCAATCTGGTCTGTGGCAGTCAGACCGCCACGGTGACGCATGCCAGCGTCTTTTACCATCCGAGATTTGCGGACCTCATCATCTATCCTCAGGTGATGCTATGTTGGGACTTGCACCAGGCTGGTAACTATACTTCATTCTTTTCACATGCAATATATCGGAATCCCATTCTATTTACGGGACTTTAGACCATTTCTGGATGCCGGATGCCACTTCAGTTGCCGAATTACCGAAAGTGAAATCAATTTTATATCTTCTTATTAATGCTAGATATCGGTGTTTGTTTTTATGTTATAATTATATTTGTCTTTCTCTGCACAAGGCACAATTGCAATATTTGATATTTCATATTTTAAAATAAAATATTTTTATTTTTTCACAAGTTGTATCTTATCATTGAAGCACGATCAAGGTAATTATTACTACATGTCTATTGTTTATCTATGCATCAGGTAACTGGTACTAGTCTTGTGGGCTTGGTTACTGTTTAAATATAATGTTTCAGAATCTGACAGCTGTCGGCTGTGAAGGAACGCTGGGAGTTGTAGTTTTGCAACAGCTGGAGATACATAGGTAGGACACCCTTGAGTTTGGTTAATTCACATCAATTGAGTTTGTTTTTGCAAAGCTAGCTTACCTTACCCTTAGACGATATCATGTCATGGTAGTCTGTGCTTGTGCCAACCACATCTCTTCACCAGTGTCGGCAGAAAACTTTGCCGGAATGTAACTTTTTTTAAAAAATATTCTTACACAATAAATTCAGCTTCGGCAGTGTGTAAAATTCTTTCTCTCTCATCTACACATTCTGTATATGGAAACAAGTTCAAAGTCAGAGACAGGGGCTTGAATGAGCTTCGTGTTTTATGTGGCATTTTAAAGCAGTCTTTGAAATTCCAACAGACTGGTTTCATTAAATGCATTCTCATTATATCTATTCCCCTCATGCAGAGTTCCTCAGGGGGAATGGGAACGCGCGCTATTTTCTAACTAACAAGCAACAAGCCTAATCTATTTGTCTGAGAAAGGAAGTTTTGGTTTATATATTCCATTTTTGTGCTTTGGGTTAAGAGAGTTACTTTGAATCAAAATTAGTTAGCAGTTTTATGACTTTAGTGTTTCTTTTTTTTTCCTCATTTCGGTCAAAAGTGTTTCGAGATAATATAGCTCAGTTACAATAAAGCAATTAACCCATTATGTGCCTAAAAGGGATTTTGCTAAGGCCATGCCTCCCCATGGGACAGTGGGATAGGTAGCTCTATTATAGTCTTATTGTTGTCTATAAGAGAGACTATTACAAGATAGTATCCAGGGAAATGTTTGATTTGGTCCCTTTAGATGTAGATCTGAGGTTCCTTCAGCAGAATGAAGACAACTATTTATAGCAGTGTATTAGACCTCTGTTAAAAAAAAAAATCATAGAATGACCTGTTATATGTGTTTAGAATGTGAATTGTTATTACAAATGACTCTTTGTTTTTACTGGTGTTCCTTGATGTCGGTCCGGTATTAAGGACCAAAGATGGAGATCATTCAACATATTTATGGAGTTGTTGAGTTGTTGTTAAACTGGCTCTAGTTCTTAAAATGCTGGATATACAACAAATAATGATATTAACCCAATTTGGCCCACAGCAGGGTTGCCTGGATTGGGTAACGAAAAACAAAAAGCCGGAACCTTTGATGGGTTTTTAATTCATAAACTGATCAACAACTGGAATTTCTCAAAAGTTGTCCATGATGTTGAACTTTTGGCCTCAGTTTTTAAAGAGGTACTCCTCCCCCCAGACATCATATCCCCTATCCAAAGGAGGGTGGGACCCCCACGATCTCCCTGCTGCACCCGGCTTTCGATTAGAGCATTGGGTGCAGCGCTGGAGGCTCGTGACATCATGGCCATGCCCCATTGAGGGGGGCACGGCCGTGACTGCATGAGCCTCCTCCCCGCATCGCCAGTCATCTGGCATGGAGCGAAGTTCGCTCCGTGCACCGGATGTCTGGGGTGCTGAAGCCAAGATTGCGGGGTCCCCAGGATAGGGGATAAGATGTTTGGGGCGGAGTACCCCTTTAAGAACTCCTTGGGTAGATACATCTCTAGTACTTATATGAGCATCTCAATAGTCACCCAGATTTCCAGATAATCATGGGCATTTTAGTGAGGAACAAGGGGAGAGGCTCTCTCAAGATATTAATGGAGTACTCCAGTGGAAATTATTATTATTTTTTTTTTTTTTAAATCAACTGGTGCCAGAAAGTTAAACAAATGTGTAAATTACTTTTGTTTACAAATCTTAATCCTTCCAGTCCTTATCAGCTGCTGTATACTACAGAGGAAGTGGTTTAGTTATTTTCATTCTGACCACAGTGCTCTCTGCTGACACCTCTGTCCGTGTCAGGAACTGTCCAGAGCAAGAGAGGTTTGTTATGGGGAGTCACTCCTACTCTGGACAGTTCCTGACATGGAAGGAGGTGTCAGCAGAGAGCACTGTGGTCAGACAGAAAAGAACTACACAACTTCCTCTGTAGTATACAGCAGCTGATAAGTACTGGAAGAATTAAGATCTTTTAAACAGAAGTAATTAACCAATCTATTTAACTTTCTGGCACCAGTTGATTTTAAAATATTTTCTTTCAGATTATCCCTTTAAAGTGTTACTGTCATTTAAAAAACTTTTGACATATCATACACACGTGTCAAAAATTAAGATTGGTCAGGGTCTCAGTGCTGAGACCCCTCTGATCGTTAGATTTAGCTAGGTGAAGTGTGGGACACGTCAAAAGTTACTGTTACGCCTAGCGCTCCGGGTCCCCGCTCCTCCCCGGAGCGCTCACGGCGTCTTTCTCCCTGCAGCGCCCCGGTCAGTCCCGCTGACCGGGAGCGCTGCACTGTCTTGGCCGTTGGGGATGCGATTCGCACAGCGGGACGCGCCCGCTCGCGAGTCGCATCCCAGGTCACTTACCCGTCCCGGTCCCCTGCTGTCATGTGCTGGCGCGCGCGGCTCCGCTCTCTAGGGCGCGCGCGCGCCAGCTCTCTGAGACTTAAAGGGCCAGTGCACCAATGATTGGTGCCTGGCCCAATTAGCTTAATTGGTTCCCACCTGTTCCCTGGCTATATCTAGTCTCCTCCCTTGCACTCCCTGGCCGGATCTTGTTGCCTTGTGCCAGTGAAAGCGTTTAGTGTGTCCAAAGCCTGTGTACCTGAACTTCTGCTATCCATCCTGACTACGAACCTTGCCGCCTGCCCCCGACCTTCTGCTACGTCTGACCTTGCCTCTGCCTAGTCCTTCTGTCCCACGCCTTCTCAGCAGTCAGCGAGGTAGAGCCGTTGCTAGTGGATACGACCTGGTTGCTACTGCCGCAGCAAGACCATCCCGCTTTGCGGCGGGCTCTGGTGAATACCAGTAGCCTCTTAGAACCGGTCCACTAGCACGGTCCACGCCAATCCCTCGCTGACACAGAGGATCCACTACCTGGAAGCCGAATCGTGACAGTAGATCCGGCCATGGATCCCGCTGAGGTGCCGCTGCCAAGTCTCGCTGACCTTACCACGGTGGTCGCTCAGCAATCGCAGCAGATTGCCCAACAAGGACAGCAGCTGTCGCAGTTGACCGCCACGTTACAGCAACTTCTGCCTCTGCTACAGCAGCAACCATCTCCTCCGCCAGCTCCTGCACCTCCTCCGCAGCGAGTGGCCGCTCCTAGCCTCCGCTTGTCCCTGCCGGACAAATTTGATGGGGACTCCAGACTCTGCCGTGGATTTTTGTCTCAGTGTTCCCTGCATATGGAGATGATGTCGGACTTGTTTCCTTCAGAACGGTCTAAGGTGGCGTTCGTAGTAAGCCTTCTCTCAGGAAAGGCCTTGTCTTGGGCCACACCGCTCTGGGACCGCAATGATCCTGCCACAGCCACAGTCCAGGCCTTCTTCACTGAACTCCGGAGTGTCTTCGAGGAGCCAGCCCGAGCTTCTTCTGCCGAGACTGCCCTGTTGAACCTGGTCCAGGGTAATTCTTCCGTTGGCGAGTATGCCGTACAATTCCGTACTCTTGCTTCAGAATTATCCTGGAATAACGAGGCTCTCTGCGCGACCTTTAAAAAAGGCCTATCCAGTCGCATCAAGGATGTGCTGGCCGCACGAGAGATTCCTGCCAATCTGCAAGAACTCATCCATCTAGCTACCCGCATTGACATGCGTTTTTCTGAGCGACACCAAGAGCTCCGCCAGGAAAAAGACTTAGATCTCTGGGCACCTCTCCCACAGTATCCGTTGCAATCTACGCCTGGGCCTCCCGCCGAGGAGGCCATGCAA